>NW_027153506.1:48721-146344 GCF_002600585.1 Cystoisospora suis
GTGTCAGGTGTCGAGACACATCATCTCTTCCCGCAAGACCTACGCAGCAGCCATTATTCTGCTTCTGCCGATCCTCTCTCGCTGTCTGCCTTCCTCCCGCATGCATTGAAGAGTTTCTCCAAGGGAAAAAAGAACAAGTTAAAAACGATTAGAAGCCTATCACACACGGCTGAACTCCCAAGGACTATATATAGCTGGGGTGACACTCTGCGAAAGGCTGAATTTGAGTATCTTAGTCTTGAAGGGTAGGCGAAAGACAGCGGTGGACTGTTTGTCGTCCGTGTCATCCTGAGACCACCCGAGTTTGAAAGACACCTCAATCATCCTTGGAGAGATAGTAAAACTCACACTTCCTTCATACCTTCCTCTATGTACGTACTTGGTACTGATGTAGCTCTCTTTCAACCTCAAAGCTGTCCTCAAGCACATAGATAGAGGGAGAAGGTTCTTCCGTTATCATGTATCACTACTCCTCGATTACATTCCTTCAGCTCCTGATACACAATTACATGTGGAGAGTACCCCGTACTCCGGGGTACTCTCCACATGTAATTCTTCTGTGAGCCATCGATACTAATAGAGAAATGTGCACAACACCTTTGAATAGTACCTTCCGTCCTTTGTCTCTCCCTCTGTCTCCGCTTCGCTTGTGACGGAATAAACATACACGTATCATCTCCTTACACACAAGCTTCTTTTAATTTTTCATCTGCACCTCTTGAGAAGAGCAAACCGGATGACCAGTTACATGAAGACTCTTTAAGACAGACGCGTCTATCAGAATGAGAACACGCAAAGCCCTTTATTCTGCTTTTCCTTGTCATCATCACAAGAAAACCTCTACGAAAATCTAAGCAAATCCATGTCAGTTTTTCTTCGCATCCTTTCTTCTATCCCCTGATCGATCGAAAAGACAAAGGATGAGAAAAAGACCGTCCGTTCACTGCGATGGATTTCACAAGACAAGCTAAGAAAAAAAAAGAAAGAGCTACCTATCCATCTATCAACTGACACTGGTAGAGAGACCTCTCTGTGAATCTTTTGTCCGTCATGAATAAGGTCGTCACCAATCAGACCTTCCTGTTAGTTCAATAGCAATAGTAGCAGGCACATCAACCTGCTGCACGAAAGACAGAAGATTTCATTCCTTCTTCTCCTTTCCGTCTTTCTCTCCTTCTTCCTTCTCATGCACATCCTCACCAAACAAAGACCTGTACATTACCATCAAAATAAACTAATCACATATACAGACGTATCTCTGAAGACATTTTAAAATGAATCTTTCTATACGACTCCTAGGCGTAAAAAAGAATGTAGAGAGAGGGGAGAGAGGACAGAAGAAAAAAAAAGCAAGAGACAAATGGATGCAAATATAGACTTAACATAGCAGTGGGCCGCCGCCAGGATGAAAGTAGGTGAACTGAAAGGAATGAGAGGGAATCCAAAGAATCCAACTGAAGCAAGTTCTTCGCACAAAAGAGAAAGAGAGAGACGGAGAGAGCGAATATGATTAGATGGAGAAGTTAGCTTAAAAAATCAAGGTGGAGGTCGTCCTTCGCCAGGAGGATTGAGAGAGAAAGATAAACACAAAACTTAAGTCTTCTTCTTCTTCTTCTCCTCCTCCTCCTCCTCTCTTCTACTCCTTATTGATGTCAATCAGTTGACACGACCTTTCCGATAGACCGACCCTACCCCTCCAAATACTCTCCTGTCTCTATTCTCTCCGAGTAATTTAAGCACTGTTCTTCTCTGACCTTGAATAGATCAATTGATTCCCCACGGGCCCTCGCAACATACCTGTTCACGACGTTTGTATTCTTTCTCCATCAGCTTCATGACCTGAGCTTATATACGAAGATGAAGAAGATATCACCATGTACCTATAATAGATATACATATGTATGGCGTAAGAAAAAAGTCTATCTACACTTGAAGAGAGGTGCAGATATATATATATATATATATATACATGAAGAAAGATGTATATATAGGTAAACTGGATGAAGCTGTCCGCTTGATGTTCTTTTGAGACCGGAATCTTGTGAGATGAATACATTCTCACATTGAGAGATGTGACACCCCTCTACCTTATGTCGATAGTAAGAAGCACGGCTCTATCTCCTTCCTCTCTTCAAACAGAAATCCATGCCTCCGCTCCATCATTCCCCATCCTCCAAAGTTTTCTTGACTTTCTTCCTTTCCTTGCGACCCCAGAGACAGTCTCTAGCAATGTTGAGAAGAATCGTTAAGCCATGTCTTATCCCTTCATTGACGTCTTGATCTATCTGTCCTCTTCTCTCGATGTCCTTGTCATTTCTCTTCTCCTCCTGATCCTTCTTCTTCTTCTCGCAGCCTTCTTCATCGTCACTTTCGTTTCCGTTCTTGTTAGCGTGATCTCTTCTCCCTTCTCCTTCTCTCTTTGGAAGGCCCCCCTCTAAATGCATGCCATTATCTCTTCTTACTCCATGAGCATTCTTCTTCTCTCCTGCCTTGTCTTTCATTCTCTCATCTTCTTCTTCTTCACTTTCTTTCTCATTCTTCTCCTTCTCCTCTTCGTTACACCCCTTCATATCAACATAACTCCGACTCCGACCTTCTCCACCTTGAACCAGAGAAGAAGAAGAAGATGAGACGACTTCATTCTTCTCTCGAGCAGGAGAAGTATCTTTGCTTCTTTCCCCGTCTGACGACAAACTTCTTCTTTCATTCTCGTGACAGCGCACTATATTCGAGAACGAATCCCACCGACAATCGCACGTAGTCAAAGGATCAGAAGCATCAAAAAATAAGACGAGAGAGGTCGAATAGAAGCGAAACTCCCTCTGGTGCCTAAGCCACTCTAGCAGGGCTGAAAGCTTCACTACGCATTTACTTGCCATTGCTGGATAGATACGGAACAGTCTGAACGAAAGAATAACAAACCAAAAAGAAAGCAGAGGGTTAGTCAAACAAAGATAACTGAAGAAAGGCAAACAAGGACAGAAGGAGACAAAAGAAAATAAAGAAGAACGAAAGAAGGAAAACGAGGCCAAAAGAAAGGGGACGGTAACACAAAGAGAAAAGAAACGGAAAGCAAAAGACATTAACTCCTGTACCCCATCTCTACCGAGCGATCGACCGACCTATCTATCTGTCTTTGATCTATCTCTCTTTAATCTATCTTTCTACCTATCCGTAATCTACCTATCCTCGGCCTATGTATCTTGAATGTATGTATCTTAGTCTATCTATCTATCTATCTTCAATCTATCAGGGCAGAAGAGAGCGAGAGGTCCATAAATAAGTAACTACGTAGACCTGTATGCCTATGGTGAGCAAAATACTACGTGAAGAAGAATGAGTGTGCAGTTCATTCACACAAACAAGTCCCAGGCAAAAGCAAACAAGTAAGGAGTTCTCTTTGAACGAACATGGGAATAGAATAGACAGAGGAGAGACGCGCGATGAGACAAGTGGCCTCACCCCGCGGGAGAGGGAAGACGGGTGAAGAGAGAGAAGAAAGGAAGGGGGAAAAGGAGGGGAAAGATAGCCAGAGAAAGAGGTATAGAACAGAAGAAGAAGAAGACGAAGACGAGAGATAGAAAAGAGAGATAAGAGAAAATAGAAATATGTATATATAAGAAGAGAGATACAAGCAAAGAGAGAGAAGAGAGAAAGGAGAGAAAGAAAGAGAAATAAGAAAGAAGTCTCCTTACCTCCTGAGCAGAGAAGAGACTTGCTGAGCACCAAGAGACGCGCACTGACTACGGTCTAGGGTGCGACGACGAGATCTACTTCTCTGTCATACGCCCATCAGTACCAGAAAAGAAGAAAGGAAAGAAAGAAAGAGATGTTGAAAGAAAGGATGGAGGAAAAGAAAGCATTCATCATAGACCAGGATCTAAAGAGAACAAGGAAAGAGAAGACGATGATTTGGATTCTTGCAGCTAGACAGAAATCAACACGAAGAATTTCACATCGAAAAAATCGTCAGCAGCATACACACATACATGCATATATATGTATAAATATGCGGAAGATATACATACGTACATATTCATACTGAGCACGCCTATGTAATATATGTATATATGTATAAACCTGTATAGCAGCTGTATGGACGCAGATGTATGGAGAGGAGAAGAAACACGTGTAAGATTCCAAACACTCAAGAGCACGAGCCGAAGACCACCCTCTTCACCTCATCGATCTATGAAGATCTCTCTATCCTGTCGAAACCTATCTGACACGTAGCCTCTTTATGAAGCAAGAACGGTTAGGAAAACACCTCTTCGTATTAATGGCTCGTTCGCTTTTTCTTCATGTGATATTCGATGAAAGAAAAAGAGAAAGAGATAAGAGATAAATACCGTAGAAGATAGAAGCGCAGCGAAAAGGAAAGAGGGAAAGTTGTCAGTAGATAAGGAGTTCACGAAGAGCAAGCCAGTGAGGAGTTCGATGTCGTAGAGATGGGAATGAGTGACATGAAGAAGAAGAAGACGATAATGCCAAAGTCGAGTTTAAACTCAAGTCGGAAAACAGATACTGTAGTGGACGTACACCCGAGAAAAGACTTACAGCCGCATTACTTGGCTCAACAAAGGTTACATAAGAGAGCCGGAACCCAAGTAGCCATTGATGAGAAGAAACAATTTTCTACAAAGAATCGAAACAAAGACACACACGCACAAGGAAAGAAAGAAAGAAAAGATCTTGCGTAAACACCCTTCACCGAAGAAGATGAACATGAGAGCACGTCTTCTTCTTCTTCCCCTGCTGCTTGTTCACCTTTGTGTATGTAGAGGTGTATGTCGGAATGTATCGATTCTACGTAGATAGGACATTTTACATGCTGAGATACATACGCGTGTCCTCTGTATGGATACGCCTATACATTCTCTCCCCATATGCGTATGTAGATGTCTATGTGCCTCTGTTGTATGTACACCTACAAATACATACAGAGACAACTGAGATAGTCGTCAAACACATAGACACCCATGCCTCTCTCTATCTTTCTACCTCTTGTGCGCCACACCAACTTGAGAGCTTCCATTCTCTTTTCTTGTCCTTCTCCCTCACCTCACATCATCGTCGCTATCACCTACAACGACTACTACCACTCCTGCTATCGGAAAAGTTAACTGTGAATGAGTGATAAGAAGGAAAAGATAGAGAAAAATGCTTTAGTAGTGAGACTTATGTTTCTTGTGTACTAAGAAAGGGTGTTCTCTCTCACCTCTTCTTGACTCCAGCTCTTCAGCAGCGCATCGAGCTGTTCCACCGAAAGAAACGGCGCAAGCTCTGCTAGCCCCACATCGGCTGCAGAGAGATTCTGGTGGACCAAACAAGAGAGAAAAAGAGAGAGAAAGAAAGAATGAAGAAACAGAGCGGGAACTCACGGGGAAAGATGAAGTAGACAGAGAGAAAAGTACAGAAACTGTCTCCAGTATATACATAGACACCGGAGGTAGATACCTAACAGCAACAGTAGAAGAAGAAGAAAAAAACTACATCCTGTTCTCTCTCTGCTACTACTACTACGCCTACTTCACTCAGTGTCCTCTAGCTGTCTATCCATCTTCAATCTATCTATCTACCTTTACCCTATACATCTACCTTTAATCTATCTATTTACGTATTGTAAAGAAGCGCTTTGTGGATATCAGTCAGGCAGCGCACACATCGGCTCACAACAACATATGTACGGGGAAGCTTTGCACGTCGAAGAATGAAAGAGATCTCCTTCTCTTCCCGAGAAAGAAAACGTTTCTTCTACAATATGATACAAAGAGAGAAGGTCGTCTTATGAGCGCATGAGATATTTCAGGGTGGTACGTAGGCATCTAGCTAGGTAGGTATGTTACCGCATGCACAACACACGTATAGAGCGTACTCTCATCATGAGTTGTGTAATGATCGAAAGACGACGGAAGACATATGAAGCTGATCTGACGAAGAAAAACGAAAACTGAGATAAGCTACAATAAGAGAAACATCACAGCAACCGGATTAGCAGACGAAACAAAAGAGAGGATATAGAAACAATCGAAGATAGCCAGTCCTCCCCTAGCCACACAGTCGTTTGAAAGAGAACAACACATGACAGCACCTTCTAGATTTTCGCACGCATGCACGTGACGCCCACATAGATACTGAAGACTTCTCTTCTTCTCATAGACAGGTAGACAGATACGTACCGTAGCAAGTTTGATAGCTGTCATAGGATCATAAGTCCGTTGTAGAGCATCTTTAACCTGCTTTCTCTTCTCAACAGCTAGTCGCCTTTTTGTCATCGAGACACCCTGTGCTATACACCGAGCTTCCCATGCAGGGACATCTCCTGGATGCATGCCTATATAGCTTCTCCCAAGCTTCAGTTCCACAAAACAAGGTTGTCTATAGTGACGGACGGAAGGAGATAACTGGAGACAGAGAGACAGACAGCCAGAGAAAAAGCAGGACGTCAAGATACAAAGACAAAGAAGAAAGAGAGAGAAAGCTGAATACACCTCGGAACATGGGGAGGGAGAGATAGAAAAAGCTCGAAGACAGAGAAACCGAGAGAAGAAGAAGAAACATACGATCAGTTGGTTTAGCGAGAAGAGATAGCCCAGAAAGAGAGAGTTGCATGAGGGGAAGGAAAGAAACAAAGAAAGACACGTAAGAAGAAGAGAGGGAGGAGAGGAAGGAACAAGAAACGGAGCAACGCGAAACAGAGCGACCTCGAACAAGGGAGAACAAGAAGAAGAAAGGAAGAAAAAAAAGCGGAAAGACGAATTTGTGAACACCGCAGCACCCCCCAAGAGCCACATACACGGCAGATAGATAGGTAGACCAATTTCATGTACAGATGTGTGTGTTCTGGTGCAGAAGGACTGATCATGTGGAAGGCATGATGCCTAGAAACATTCAGAGGCAAATATAGACATGTCCACGTAGTTACTTCGGTGTGTATCATATATACATACATATATAAATATATACGACACCTACATATATATATATATATATATGCACACCTAACTAACGTATATATGGTAGTCAGGTGTTTATCCTACTGACACACGCACGTCCCCTGTTGATCCACTAGTGAGAGAAACTGTACAGGTACTACATAGAAACACTGAAAGCGATGTCGTCTTCATACTTAGGCATATATACCTAAAGATATCCACTGACATATCAAACCCAAGCAACAGACAACTACTGAGTGTACAAGCTATCTCGATGAAAGTAGGTACATTCAACATATACATATCTTTGTATCTCCAATGTCTCTCCTTGCCCCCCCCTCCCTCTTCATGAAGAGATAAAGAACGAAGTCAAGGGAGATTCCACCTCTGCTCCCTTGCCAAGCAAGAGAGACAGATACGAACACGCGATTCCTTCTTACTTTCATCATTAAGAGACCGCCGTTGAGACTTCCAGCTCCTCCTTCTCCTCCTACCCCGCCGAGTGTTGTCACGTGACTGTCTAGGAGCCGTTTGCCTTTTCCTCTTTGAGTAGGGTGAACGTGCTTTGAGCTTTCTTCTGCATCTTCTCCTCCTAACTCCCATACAAGAGGATAGGTTGATATTCCTTCCTGACCTCGCCTCATCAGCGTGACAGATGTTGAAGAAGACGGTGCTAACGACGGATCTCCGTCATTCTCTTCTTCTTCTCCTCTCTGTCTCCCTCCTCTCCCTCTCCACCCCATTTGTGTGCCGATAGAAAGGTCGTCGTCTTCCCGTTCTTGCTGACCCGATGGAGATGCATATGGAATAACTTGATCGAAAGGCACAGAAAGAGCCGGAGATGTCTCTAACATCTTGTCCTTCTCTCCTGAGGAAGATTGCTTCTCCGCTGACAAAAGGACAGGAAAAAGAGAACAAAATGGTAGAAACAATGTCCCCTCCATTGCAAGAAGAGATAGACAGATTATAGACAGACGAACGAATAGATTGAAGATAGATACATAGATAGATAGATAGTTCGATAGTGTTTGACGACTACTCAGGCATAGTGCCGTCATCTTGTTCTCTAGCCTGTATCCCCCAGCCAAGCCATACAGATCAACTGTGTGTATCGGTGGATACAGGCAGGCGTAGACGTTACGAGAGAGGAGACACATACGTAGAGATTCTTCACAGAATTGAACTACTACCCTTTTCCTTTCACGGCCGCTTTTCTTTCTCTTGTCTACCTACTATTTCTTCTTTGTCTTCTTCCCCCCGGCTCCAATCCTTTCTTTTTTTGCCCGGTCCTCTCTGCTCTGACCGCATTACGATTATATCCCTGCTACTCCTACTGCTAATGAGAACAACGTACCTTGTTTGAGAGAAACCCTTGAAACAGCTCTTCTTGTTTCTCTTCCTTCCTCTGGATTTCTCCTGTCTCCTAGTTCTTTCTCTACGTTTTCACAGAGAAGCTTGAAGAGCTTTCTCCGTTGTACGTCTTGAAGAGAAGCAGCCGAGGGTCGTACAAGAGCGGTGCCCTCATATTCAAAAATCAAGGAGTTCTGTCTTAAGAACTCAAGAGAAGATTGCGAGACTCTTTCTTCTGGCCCTTCTTCCTCTTCTTCTTCTTCTCCTTCTTCTTCTTCCGCTTCCACCAAGGAAGGTAAAGCCTCCAAGCCCTGTCGTGACCTTCTCTGCTGTCCTTGCTGCGCAGCTCTAGGCGCCGCCGCGCCCGCCGCCTCAGGAGAGTTCAAAGAAGAAGGGGAAGACGATGAGAAGCGAGCTATACGAGAATTCACCCGATAAAGTTGAGGGTTCTCTTCGCCAGGAAACTGTTGTGCTTTTTCTTCTTCCTTCTTTCTACAAACAGAGGGAGAAGAAAAAGACTCGCCATGACTATTCGTCATGTCTGGCGAACTTTCTTTATATTCCTCTCTTGGAGCAGATCTTGTTTCTCCACGAGAAAGCGATAGAAGATCTCTGTTCTCTCCTTCTGTTCCTTTCTCTTCTGTTTGATCGTGACCTGCTAGATACAGCGATTGCGAGGCGTCGCTCTCTCTCTTCCTCACAGAAGGCGCAACGCCTGAATCCTTCTTCTTCAACGGCGTCGAATTTGACGACGATGAGAGAAGAGGAGCGAAGGATGAAGATGAGTCTTCTATCTGCTTCTTGCTTTCTTGATGAGAAAGTTCTGGTGCAAGAGAAGTACATTCTTCTGCGTTTTTCTTCTTCGTTACTTCAACTGACCGTAGGGGAGAACAAGAAGACGAGCGCTCTACATGCACTTTTCGATTGCTGTCCATATTATGACTACTACAACAACTACTACCAGTAGCAGTAGAACTCTTATTATACTCCCTCCCACCTCCTCCTAAGAGAGCATCAAAGGCTTTCGATAAACTTTTCTCAGAGACCATTCCGCTCCAATAACTGGAGAGACCTTGAGATATGTGACTATGCGCTCTAGACCATGTTGATGGGATGAAAGACGATGGGGATGAAAATGGAGGATCTTTCTGTCCTCTTTCTTCCGCGTTCATACTTGTAGAAATCTTCTTATCCTTCTCTCTCTTTTCATTTCCTTTCTTACTTCTTTCTTCTCTCTCTTCCTTTTCTCTCGTCTTCCGGTCCTTGACTCTCTTCCTAGTCGCGTTAGTGGGGGTGAGTGTGCTCATCATCCCCTGAGCCTCCTCGCCACTTCCCTCATCTACTATTCCTTCTATGTTCTCCGCTTTTCCTTGGCGGGTGTGTGAAGATGGCACAGCAGCTTCTTCAGGAATTTCTCCATCTACGCATGCACCGCTGTTTTCTTCGGAACAATGAAGATTACGAGAAGAAGAAGATGAAGGAGGTCCGCCTTCTTCTGGACTTCTCGGACTATCAGAAGAGATAGATCGATCACTATCAACGTCACAATCAGAGGGAGAAGAAGAAGAGGTTGTACAAGAGATCTCTGAAGAAAGAGAGAAACTATTACTAGGGAGATCTATCTCAGCAAAAGAAGAAGGTGAAGGGCCGTCGCCGAGACTTGCAGCTACCCGAGATGCCGCTGCGATAATCTGAGAAAGCAAGCACAAAAGAGGGATAGAAGGACAGACGCGAACGAGTTATGAACCCGTCATCGGTCGATGAATGGATGAACAAAGTGAGATAAAAGGCAGTTCCTCCCTAGACAGAAAGAAAAGTGAAGCACAAGGAAGAAAGACAGATGGAGATAGGAAGAGAGAGAGAGAGAGAAAGAAAGAAAGAAAGAAAGAAAGCAACCGTATTCTTATAGCAATAGAGAAACTAAGAAAGAGAGAAGGAGTCTCTTTCGCCTCTGTAGGTGCCGGGGAGGTTGAATAGAAACAAGAGCTCAGTCAGATATGCCTTCGACTGCCCTCTCCCTCTTGGATGAATGAAACGAACAGCAAGAGAGAGAACGATGTTTGATCATAAGGAGGCATCTGCAGTGTATAGACAGACACTTGAACGTGGTGACGTACACATATACATCCTAGGTGTGTACATGTATATACATCCTAGGTGTGTACATCTACAAAAAATACTAGCCTCACAGCGGATGGATGTGTCTATCCGGTTGATTCATTTAGCAGATCTTCTGTCTTCTTGTTAGTCTGTACGGAGTACCTACCTATCTCTGAAAGGCCTCTATCGACTTTCATGAGAAGTATTTTTACAGACTCTTTCCCCTTCCTTCCTTTCTTTTCTCTCGACAGATCGACCGAGTGTAGACTCATACATACACCTCAAAAAAGCAGGAAGTGTTTCTCGCCGCTTCGTACTACTCGAAACTGTGAGCTCACCTGATTCCTAACTTCCCCGACAACGTTTTCACTTGCCTCTTTTCCTTTGGAAAGAATCTTGTGAAACCATTGAGACCCCTCGAGATGTCCTGGAAGAAGAGAAGTGCTCTTCTCTATCCCTTGATCTCTCTCTATGTGTTTTGAAAGTCCCCGGGAAAAAGACGTCTTCTTCTCAGGAGAAGGTGACGAAGAAGAGGAAGGAGAACAAGAAGAAGCATAGGGCCCATCTGATGACACAGAAGGAAGAGAAGGAGAGACAGCTGAACGAGTGGGATGTTCTCTCTTGTGTAATCGCCGTCGATGTTTGAATGACTGAAGGACCGACGGTGGAAGAAGAGAGCTTGTCGATGAGGAAGTGAAAGAATAAGAGAGGGGGGCATCAACTGGAGAAGAAGAAACATAAGGATGATGAGAGGAAGAAGAACGACGATGAGGAAGAAGAGGAGGAGAAGAGAAAACATGGGACTTTTTTGACTGCGAGGCGGAGAAGCAACAAGACGAAGAAGTAGAAGAAGAGGAAGAAGAAAACGAATCGAAGACAGAAGAAAAGGGACGCCATTTCCGAGAGGAAAGAAGACGGCGACTATACATAGGTAAGACTGAATGATGACATGGCACAGAAGGGGCATCTTGACAGATTTCTAACACGGTCTTCTCTCCTTCATCGTCTTCCACCCTTAACGTTGTGATGGGTTCTGTTTCTTCTTCTTCTTCTTCCTCTTCAAACGCATCTTCTTCAGTGTTTTCCTCTTTGACAAGACGCCCTGTAGCCGTGATGTTCTTTGTTGAAGGGGGATGCATGTTTCTTCTCTTCTCCCTTGTCCTCTCAGGAGAGAACCGATCTCTATCTTCACGATTCTCATCACTATCAACATCTCGGAGATAAGACTGATGGGTAGATTGTCGAGGAAGAAGAGAAGACCTTCTGCGCACGAAGTCATCATCGACCGAGGACTCGCGATGCTTCTTGGCTCCTATGGAGAAAGGCGACGACGAAGAAGAGGATGAACGAGAAGGCCGAGTTAAGAGTAGAGAAGAGAATGAAGACGTAGAAAAATACCTTAAAGGGGGGACGTTTGTGGAAGATGGAGAGACATGAGAAGAAGTTCGTGGTCTATCTCCATCATGTTCTCTTTCATGAGAAAAACTGCTTTGTTCAAAAGTACGAGGACAGCTGAAAGAAGATGGTAGTATAACACCCTCATTCGTATTCTTCTTCACCATCATAGAATTGAAAGGCGATGATAAAGATGAAGACGAAAGAGATAAAGAAGGATACCAAATAGAAGAAGAAGAACGAGGAAGAATAACGAAAGATTGTGAAGATGTACTCTTCGAAAACGGACTTTTACCTGAAGAGAAGGGAGCCGATAATGATAGATCCCCTATATAAGGAAACGTTCTTCTTCTTCTTCGGGTCTTCGAAGAAGGAGATAAGGACCCGCTACACGACTGTGGCTCCTCATCCTGCTGGGATAGAGAACGATCACCTGCTTTATACACAAGCTGAAAGAACTCGAGCTCACGTACATTATTCTCTGGTATGTATCTGTAGGTACAACCGTCTCCACCTATTAAAGATCTAATACGACGACAGTGATGATTATGACCACAGCGACGATGTAGCTGAGATAAAGACCTCCCCTCGTGCTTCAACTGAAGAAGATGATAGAGACGAGGGGCATAAAAACAACTTTCTTCTTCTTCTTCGTCTTCTTCTTCGACCTCTCCTTCGGGTAGAGAAGACAGCAAAATGTGTTCAGTAAAGCGAATCGGATCACACCCCATCTCAAGAGAGACTAAGAAAAGTCTTGGGGGAGAGGACGACGTCTGAGAGAGGAATAAAGATCCACAGCAATGAAAAGAGGAGAAAAGGTTCAATGAATGTCTCGAGATGCCACACTGATTGACAAGACACAACAGACGTACAGGGAGGGAAAGAAGACAGCAAGACAAAGAAAGAAAGAAAGAAAGAAGGAAAGAAAGAAAACGGTTAACGTGATATATCAGGATCGACAAGATTGCCTTGATTGGGAGAGACCGGTGCATGCGTGGGGGAAAGAGAAAGAGAAAGGACCATCAAAAAGAAGAGAAGAGGCGGTCGAAAAGAGGAGACGAGACAGATGGAAAAACTTCTGGAGTTTGCACCAGGGCGGGTGGGTGGGTAATAAGAATGAAGAAAATCCAAAGCATCAAGAGTGAAGCCGGGGGAGCTGACGATCTCCCACGAAGAAGAATTAGAATCCTAGCGAACGCCGCATGTAGAGCTAAAACACTCACGGGAGGGTATGACTCCACATACCCACTGTGGACCCTGAATAGATTACTCTTGTGGCTGTATATAAAAGGACATCGATATACACGCATAGAGACATGTGTGCTGATGTACATGTATGTCAATCGTAATACATCCATATGGATAGATAGACAGATCGATTGAAGACAGATATATAGATAAAGATAGAGAGGCAGACAAACAGGTGTGTCTCTTACACGATTCTGCTGAAACCCGTCACGAGAGAACTTCCTATGCAGATTCCTCTTGACACGCAAATGAGCAGTTGCAGCTACACAGAGACCACCAGCACTCCTCTATCCAACCCCCCCCCCTACAGCTGATCCTCATATATGGAAAGAAATGACACAACCGCTCCTGCCTTTCCAGTGTACCTATCTATCTCAGTCAAAGCATCTACAGACGTAGAGAAAGAGACAATCGTATCTCTACGTCAACAGGGAGGTATGTATCGACTCTACTATTACACAGTGGGTGCTCGCTTGTTCTCAACGTACATCATTCCAAGGAAAAGTTCGAGTTGACAAGACTCGCTTTAATCGATGAAGGAAATAGTCGCACCCTTGTTCTCCACCCTGGGGGAGACCTTTTTTCCGTGAAAAGCAAGGAAGAAAATTCTCACTCATGATCACTCCAAACGTCGTTCCTCTCCCCGTCCCAGCAGGGATTCTTTTCTGCGTTAGAACTCTTTTCTTCCTGGATCTGAATCTTTCGTCTCTTCTTTCTTTACTTTTCTGTGGACTCTGTTCCTCATCTTCTTCTATACGAGGGTACCTCTCAAAAGAACGTCCTCTCTCCTTCAGGGAAGGAAACCTCACCCCAAGGTTCTCGTCATGCTTCTCGGCAGTCTCTTCTATTGACTTCACTTCTTTCTTCTCGGCAGGAAAAGAAGAGGGAGTAGGGCCGGAGAACTGCCAAGCCTCTTGAGGTGCTGAAAAAGAATGATGTAACGGAGGAGAGAAAGGAGAAGAGGAAGAAGAAGAAGCAGAAGAAGAAGAAACGAGATGGTCTTTTACATCTCTTTTGACTCTTTGTCGTGAGTCTCCTTCTAAGGATCGTGCAGGAGAACCTGAGGGGGGTCTGAAAGGAGAATGTCCTCTGGGAAGCACAGGAGGAGAAAGGCAGTTGCTAGATGGTGTATAGACACCAGCACTGATGGTCTTCTTGACTTCCTCTCTTTCCCTTACCTGTTCTAGTCCTTCTATTTCATGAGCACCTTGCGGATGTTGTTGGTCTTCTTCTTCTTCTTGTTCTCGCTCGGAGTCCATCCCCTCGTCTATCCTCTGAATCTTCAATTCTGCGTCTTCTTCTTCTCCTGTCTCCTTCCCTCTTGTTCTTCCCTTATCGTGATGTCTCTCTTCCTGTCTCCTAACATCTCTTCTACATGACCATCCCTCCGGAAAGTTTTTCTTCTCTTCACCTCCTTCGACGCGTGATGCTACTCTTGCTTCATTCTTATCATCGTCAATAGAAACATTCTTACCACCTCCCCCTGTCACCTGAGGTTGTCCTTCTTCTTTGTCACCTCTCTCATTGCTTCCTTCTTCTCTTCCGATCGCTTCTTCTCCAAGGGGTCGCCCTGTGAAAGATGAAGAAGGAGTATGACCATCTGTTACTGCATCGACTACGGCAGTAAGATCATTGCGTTCATGTTCATCTTCTTCTTGTGCTACCATTCTCGTTTCTTTAGCCTGCTGGTCTTGTATCTCAAGGCCAGCAAGAAGAAAACTATACACAGCCGATGTCTCCGCAGGATCATCACATACAGCTTCTCCTCCTTGTTCTCCTTCTTCTTCTCCGTTGTTATCAGTCGTTGTGCCGGCCTCCCCGGAGAGAGGTGTAGGAGAACAAGGAGACGAGGTGTGGGTGAAGCCAGAGTGTTCTCCATGACTGGACTTTAGAAATAGCATAGACATATCTGTAGCTGGGTTTGTCCCTTTGATACTACAAAGGGATGATGATTGACTACGTGTTACGGAACTTCCTTCTTCTTTCTTGTTTAACTCACACGAGACATCGACCTCATCGTCTTCACACTTTCTCTCCTCTTCTTGTTCGCCTTGTCGAAACCCCGTTGGAAAGGATGAAGACCTGGAAAAGAGAAGAGAGGAAGATGACGAGAGATCTCTTCTTATGCCCCGGCTGGTCTCGTTAAACGAAAGAGAAGAATCGCTTCCGCTTCGACTCTGAAGCAAAGGAAAAGAGGTAGCTGAACAGAAAGCGGCAGAAGGGAAACGATCGTAAGCCGAACGACTCTTTTCTCCGTTTAGAACGCATGCACTATCGCTTGTTTTCTTTTTCTGCTCCAGAAGATTCTTAGGAAAAGAATTTTGTTTGAAAACAGCTGGAGACGGTACATCAACACTGCTATCCTGAACTATCCTCTTTGGGATGAGGGACTTTTCGGGAGCTTCTTCATGATCCCTACCACCTTCCCCATTAGTCATGTATTTTCTCTCCTTTCCATAGTCGGCTAGTTCATTTTCGTCTCGATGGTTGTTCTGTTGCTGTGCTTGACTCCTCTCTGAGAGAACTGCTGAGTATTTTCTTACATCTTCAAGAAAGTATTCATGCGATGCATGGGGGCGTGGTGACGACGCGCATGGCCATAGATGAGGAGGAGAAGAACATTGCTTTTCTGATCCGTTAAGATCACTGAGAGATTTTGTTAGAGATGGAGGAGAACTGGCAACCTGCAAAGGATGAGAAGGAGAAGAAGGCGGAGAGGGTGATGTTGATGGAGGTCCACCAGCCGGAACATAAAAAGTCGTTCCAATTTGAACAACAGGGGATGACGCGGATGTAGCAGGAGAATCCATCTTCCTTTCTGTTCCCTCCTTTGCCACTGATGCATTCAGCCTTCCCTTTCACCCGCCGTGAAATTAAAGATAAAAGAGTCTAAGAGACTCGTCGTCGAGAGATAGGAAGAAAACAAAAACCAACCTCCTAGCTCCTGAGTTCATCGCATGACGAGATATCTTCTTCTCATCTGCATGCACAGCAAGGCAAAACTTTCTCTTGCTTGGTGAGTCCCGAATTCACTAAGAAGGTCTCTTCTCTAGAATACCGACCCTCCCCTCCCCCATACTCCCCCCTACCGGTCCTCCTCCTTTCCGAAGAATGGAAACGACGAGCATAATCGAAAAGAAACAGTGAAAGAGAGTTCAACTTAGAAGACAGGCTCACGGGAAAGAAGAATAACTAAGACAAGGGAGAAGGTAGGAACCAAGCAGTGAACTACAGAGAGAGTGTGTGAGGAAGGAAGCTTGCTTGGGCGACCTGCTGGTTTCTTCGTCTGAGAGAATCTGAATTCTGGGGAAAATTGCGGGAAACGCACGAAGAAAGACAGCACGGCACCAGTCCTTCTCTCCACCGTCTGTCAGACATTTCCGCCGGTACACTTGTCAAAGAAAGCCCCATTTGTTCAGGAATGTTTTAAAGAAAGTTCCCCGGCAATGCAGGAGTAACGAACATCGAGCGAAGGGATCAAGTCTGGAAGTCCCTAGGACACAACATGCGTGGGATTTAGCTTTGGTGAGAAGTGAAAACACCGCGACAGAAAAGCGCGTCTGTCCAGAAGGAATAGACAAACGAAGTGGTGAGTAGATCGACAGCGAAAAATCGTGACGACCTACCTATCTCCATACCTTGCCGCGAATTTCATTTTTCAAAGAAAAGCGCGGTCCTTAAAGTTAAGAGATACCTACACCTGACGAAAAAACTCAGAAGCAATACGTCTTCAAAGAAGATGGTATGGCAGATGTAAGGCATATGAGAAAAATAGAAGAGAGAAAAACCGAGACGTCCTTCAACAGTTAGAGGGGGAGAAGCCCGGGATAATGGTACCGTCGTTCGGCGATTGCGGCACAGCTGGGGCCGGGAAACAGGGGAAGACGTTGCAGCCCGAGAGAAAAGAGCATACAGAGAGAGTGAGGGACTTTGAGATAAAAAGTAAGCGGTCCTGATTATGATTCCACCCATGAAAGCTTCTCTCGTCTGTCGCAAAGATGCGGCGGTCGATGCATGCCCGGTGACTTCCCTTAGGCTGGAGACGTCGCCTGGTGATGGGTGAAGGACATGACCTGAAGACTTTCCTTGTCTCACAACTGAGATAGGACTAGGGGGAGTAGAATCAGAATGGAGGAAGGTTCTGTCTCCGTGTCGGATGTACGCAAGTAGAGACTCGGCCGAAAGATCGAGGGAAGTCCAGGAAGCAACAGTCCGATATTGACGGTTTGACTAGGCTTCATCGATGCACCTATCTACAAAAGCGCCGACGCGAGGCCGGGAACAAGATAACGCTGGTACCAACGTCATTCGTATTGTTGTCCTACGTCGTAAGGAGAAGTACAATTCGGTAGTGTGACGCCGGGAATAGAAAATACCATCGGGCCACAGAGACTGGAAGAATTCACGATTCTGAGAACAAAAGTCTCGTGTTGACAAGCTTGTACGTGGAGATTGACTATTTGTTTCGAAATGCGGAGAGAGAGGCGATGAAACAAGAGCGGATAAATTCATTTCCTCCATGAATGATTCAAAGAATCGCTGTAGATGTTCTCCCCCCAGGGTGTTGGACAAGTTCCCATGTCCTCCCTGTGTTGATTCCTACGCTCTCCCGTCTCTTTTTCCCAGACGAGGGCTGGCTGACTGCCTAACGTACTTTAGGTTCTCCAGACTGGGATTTTGCTGTTTACACGACGTAATGGTAAGAACAACAGTCGCAGTCAAGGAAGATCAAAAGAAAACGATCTGAAAGTGCTTGTTTGAACCAGCGGCCATCAGCGCGTACCGGCCCGGAATGTCATGACAACGGCATCCCCTAGCACGAGGGCGGGAGTTCCCTCTCTTCTCACAAGGTACAAGATATGAAAAAAGCTGCGGGGCAAGGAGGACTAAAAAAGAAGAACCGGAGAGGACAAGGTGCCCATAACTGTAAGAGAGACAGAACAATACGTTGGCGGTCTTACGGAAATCTCCGGGGGCTTACTTTTTGTAAACGTTGCTCACGGCCAAGGAGATGTGATTGCTCTTTTACTTTCATTGCCTTAAGCGATCCCTTCCCCTTCTTTTGCTGTGCCCCTGCCATCGCTGCCACCACATTTATCAAGAACTAACGTGGGTGAAAAATGACAAGAGACTCCGGAGTCTGTGTAGCGGCTTGCAGGCCCGCTCTGTGTTAGACCACACTGTTACTGTAGGAAACAAAAGTACGAGTCGCTCATCTTTGCGGGACCTCGCGTGCTGTTCCTGCGGCTGCAAAAGCAAGCGACGCGAATGCTGTCTTAGCTCCGGCCCTGCCTCCACCTTCTGCCCAGTGTCTACAGTCTCCCTCAGAAGGCGGGATGAACATAACCGTAAGCTGCTCCCCTGGAAAGGTCTTATTGAACGACCTCCAGTCTCAGATATTGGCGACTGTATGCGGGGCTGCAAGATTTCCATTGTTTATGACCGTGATGTTACCCGCCCTGCATGGGGGAAGCTGCGCGTGAGTCGAAATGGTCACTGCGCTGTGTTCTCTTCGTGGCCGCATAGAAGACGGAGGAGAGCAGACAACCGACCGAATCTCTCTACGAGACTGAAACTCACTCACTCTTCCCCTGCAACCCGAAGAAGATAATGCTGTTTGGACAGCGGAAAAACGGGCATCTCTGTCCCGAATCCGTGCATACGTGCGTAGCCGAACCTCCGTCACACCCGACTCACAGCAAAGGCATACAGGAGAACATGCTACCCACGGTACCAAACAGAGCGAGATCTGCGAGGCAAGACAGAATGTGCATCCACCAGCATTAGGGACTGATAGATCTGCAGGACATTCTCCGTGAGCCCAGAACTCTCTGGGGATAACCCGGCGGGCGGGGAAAAGTCCTCCCTCCTTGTCTTGCGTGCTAAGGAATAGCCGTGTTTTGCAGCGCAGAGGATCAGCCGCCTCTTGTTGGAGCGAACACCCTTCTCCGGACAGCAGCACATCCTTTAACTAGGTGCTTGTTTTTCGTTAAAAAAAAAAAACTGATAAAAAGAAAGCTATCGCCTCTCTAGGTCCGGGTTTACTTAACCCGAGGACAGCGGTAGCAGATCCGCTTACCTGTCTAAGAACTCACATGTCTTCTGAAGGAAGGAACGATGGCTCCAGCAGCTACTGTCACGCTGAGGAAACATATGAAAGGCCGCATGCCGTGCTCTTTCCTCCTATATAAAGAGTGCAGCAAAATGACGTGCGGCGATTGTTCGTGCTCTTTCCAAATCCCTCACAACGGAATCCTCCTCTCTCTCTCTCTTCGGCTTCTCCAAACGCCACGAGCACGCGGCTGCTTGGCCAGGCCTACAACTTAATCACTCTCAGAAGGTGCTCACGTCACCCCTGATCGGGGAAGCACGCGGACAAATACAAGCAAGCGTGCGTTTGCTTACAGGATTGCCGTTGCATGCGAAAGAGACTGAGTCCATCGTATCGCTCCAACAATCAGTATTCGGCAAGCAGAAGAACCTATACCACACATGATTCGGAGTAGATACAAAGCGAAGTGATACCGTTGTGTAGGACGGAGAAATGTGTTCATCATGTTGATTTCGCCTCTGGGCCTTCCCCAGTTTCTCTTCAGGCGGTTGCTTCTCGTAGAGCTACTAATACTAACTGATACGCGCAGTGCTAGATGGGCGATCTGAATTCAACTCCTGATGTTGTGTCCATCTCTGCTCTTCGCTTTTCTTCTAGGCATGTCTCGAACGCTCAGTCTCCTTTTTTCTATCGTGCGGTTGTAGTATCGTCACAAATCTCTGCTATTGCGTGGTTCCACTCTTCGCCTTTGACGGTGTCGATGGTGTGGGCGCCTGAAACACCGAAAACCAGCTAACTCTTGTTTATAGGTAGTATCATCCTTTCATGTAGACTCAAAAGAAGAGAAGAGGTCCGCGACACAATGAACTTTTGTTGTGTCTGCCTTATGTGCTTCCTTTAGTGGTGATGATCTAGGCTGTTCTACAAGAGGCGGGTCACTTCCTCTGTCTTTCTTTTCATTTCTTTCAGACTGTCTTTCGCTCCCTCCTCTCACTCCTACGCTGAACGTGTTCGCTGTCTCCTGTCTATTTCTCCTTAACTCGCTTCTCTCTTCCTTCAGGGATTCCCGCCTTCTTTCGTTCTCATTCTTCATTCTTGTCTCGTCTTTGCTTGTGAAGGTTCTGGAGAAGCTAGTGGGAGGTGCGCGTGCACTCGGCGTAAGCCCTGCCATTTCATGTTCTGCGATTCCTAGCCTTGCATCTCGCGGTTCCCCTTCAACATGTTGGTCTCCTCTCCGAACTGCAAACGTACGGCCCGTTGTTGTTGTTGTTGATTCAGTTGTGGTTGTTCTGAAGGAGCCAGCCATGGTTCTTCTGCGCCTTTCCTTCCCTGTTTTCAATCCACTTGCTTTCATGGATTCTGTGAGCTCTCCCACATTAACTTCTCGTGGTGGGACTAGCTCCTCCTCTTCTCCCTCTTGTCCTTCATGGTTTCTTCGTCTCTCTCTTCTTCCTTCAGTCGACTGGTAGCCACTCTCTGATTCTCTCTCTGCAGCTGGTGCTCTCTGCAAGCGCGATGCATTTAGCCTTTGACAAGATAGACTTTGTGTACTTTTTCTTCCGTGTACAGTATCCTTATCATCTGCGCTTGCTTGACATTGACCTCCATGGTGGCTGCGCTTGATCGATGTTCGAGCCTCTGTCCCTCCAGAAGGAGAAACTATCCTTCTAGTTTCGTTTCGAGGGCAGGGCGACGGTGACTTTCTTCTCAAGTGACCGTCTGTCTTCCAATAATCTGTCCTCTCAGTATTGGATATCTTGTCGATGCCTGTGTTAGTTAGTCTACACGTCTTCCGCCTCTTTTCTTCTGTAGCAGATTCATTCCTTATAACTTTCTCTTTCTCTTGTTTTCTATTCAAGATTGCTTTTATCTTTGTTTCTTCGTAAGATGCACCACCCACGACGTACTCGGCTCTCCGATGGCATTCTGTCTCCCTCTTCTTTTTGTCTCTTTCCTCTTCTCCTCTGTCGTCACGGCGAACTCGTTGATCTCTTCTTCTGCTTTCCTTCTTCTTGTCCTTGCTCTTGTCTTCCTCTCTTTCGTCCTTCGAGGCTTCAGCCCCCACCCCAACGAGACTCCGGAGGCGAGGAGCTGCACGAACATTCTGCACAAGTGGATGGATAGGACATCTCCGACTTTTGTTTATTGTTCTCGATGAAGAAGAATCTGCCTTCGGAAGGTCGGGTGAGAGGAACTTCGATTCGAAGGAAAAGTTATCAGAAAGAATATCGATGCAGACAGATCCTCGCTTAGACGAGACACATGATGAAATGTCTGTTCTGTCTGTTCTCTGCTGTGATGAGCACGAGCGACACGAACTATCACGCAGATCCGAGTACTCAGACGTATTAGAGCCGTGGCACTTCGTACTCGGGACTGCCCTTTCATATTGCGATTTGCCTTTCATACTAGAGGGGGGACGAGGCGTGCCGATGGACGATAAGTCAAGCAGTGGAAAAGAATGGCCCTCTGGCAGTCTGCGGGTATCTGTACGGCGATCTAGTAGTCGATGTGCTTGCGTTTCCTGCCCTTCTACTTCGTCGTATATTTCACGGCGACACGCTCGTCTTTCAGAAGGACAGGTGGAGACAAATTTCACTCCTGATTCTTCTTGAGAAGGAGTCCATTTGAAAGGCTTGTTTTTCTGTTTCACTTTCCCGTTGTCATGAATCTCTTTCGTTTCCCTTGTCGTTTCACTCGCAGGGAAGACGCTACACGAAAAGCAGCAGTTGCAAGTGGTTGCCTCATCCCCTCCTGCAGGCAATAGACCTCTCTCGCTTTCTTCCTTTCTTTTTCTGGAGAGTCTTCGCGCTTCTTGCTGATATTGCGAACAAACAGATGGGAGTAGTAATGAGAGAGGGGAAGCGAGCTGCGTCTCTTCTTCGCTGTTAGGAAATTCATTCCTCCATCTTGAGTAAAGAGACTCTTGTAGAGACAAACTGCCCGACAACTCCACCGTTCCCGTGTTGATACCTTCACTCTTCTTCGTCTCCTTCTTCTCCTCTCCTTTCTCGTCCTCTTTGCTCTTCTTTCTGTTCTCCTCTGCTTTTTCATCCTTCTCCTCCTGGTCAACCTCGTCGTGCTTCTCCTTTCCCTCTGACTTCACATCTTCGTCCATCAGTCCTGTCCCCTCTTTCGCCTTCTCTGGACGGTTCTCTTCCATTTCCTCTTCCTTCTTTCCGCTTTTGTCGTTTTGCGCCACCTCACGTTGATCCCACCGTCCCGCTTTGTTCTTCTTCCCCTCCTCTCTCTCCGTTTTCTTCTTTAGCTCATTCTCTTCATTTTGTTCCTTCTGTTTTTCTTCCTCTCTCTCTTCCATCTCACCTTGCTCCTTCTCTCCATCTGCCGCTTTCTTCTCCTCCTTCTCCACCATCTCCTTCACCTGATCAACCTCCTGTCTTCTCGCATGCTCATTCTCGTCCTCCGGCTGATACATCGTCATCTTCCCCTCTTCAAACTGGTCCGCTTCGTCCTCTCCAGTGTCTGCTGATTGCGCCCGCTCTTTCTCTTTCCTCCTACCATCATCTTTCTCCTCTTTCTCATCCTCTTCTTTCTTCTGCTGGTGCTGCTGTTCTTCCTTTCTCTCTGTCTCGGCCTTTGTCTTTTTCGCCTTCGTTGCATCGACTTCCCTTGTCGGCTTCACTTCCTCCACCGGCATCCCTTCAGCCTTTTCTCGCTTTGTCTCGTTAGCCGTAAGAGACAAATCCACTTTCTCAGTCAGGAGAGCATCACCTGGAGCACCCGTCGCTGCTCTTCTCCCTCTCACTCCCTTCTGTGTTTTTGCGTCATCTTCCTCTTGCGTTTCTCCTTGTAGTGTGCCCCCCTCACCTGTGCCATCGTGAGAGAGAGCGTCTGACATTACCTCATGATGATGGAGCTTGTTTTCTTCTCCAGTTGACGTCCATAGAGAGAAGGCTTCTTCTGTCTGAGTATTCCTGACCCTCTCTCCAACGCCGGGAGAGAAGGGGCGGATGCCTTTGTCACGCTGTGATAAAATCTCCAACCTTTCTTCCTCATTTATGGAGTCCTGCAATGAAACCTCTCCAGACGTATCTTCCGGCTCTTGTTCGTAGGGAGGGTCGTTAGGACTATGGCTGCTCCGTTTCTCATCTCCCGCAAGAGGTGAAGAACGAAGAGAGTCTGTCAGATTGTATTGTCTCTTTGATTCTAAGAGCATCAGAGGGGGAAGATCGCCTGAGCGATTGGATGTAGAGGCAGGAAGTGGTGGTTCCACGATAAGAGCGGTGCTGTCTGTATGAGAACTATCTGCAGTCCCAGGTCCTCTTTTCTCCGAAGAATCAACACCTGTAGTGGAGATTCCTTCTTCTTCTTCATGCCCACATAGCTGTACTCTCCTGCTTATAGGAGGCGAAGATGTCCCAAGCAAAGTGACTCCGAGGCAGACGTCTCCCCTTGCGCCTGGCTCATGAGACGACAGCAGAGTGTTTCCATGTACTAGTGGGGTGACCTGTCTTGCCTCAGCCGTGAAGGATGTTGGGGGCATGTTGCTAAGATGTTCAGGGTGAAAGGAGGGGCAGGGTTCAGTTAGTCGAATTCTGAGGAGTGTTGAATCTTTTTCGGAAAGATCTTTAGTCAATACATCCTTTTCTATTCCTTCTTCTTCTTCTCGTCTCTTTTCCCCTTCCCCCCCTTCTTGTTTAGTCCTATCGATCTCTGTCTTTTCTTCTTCTTTCTCTTTCTCATTTCTGTTTGCTTCGTGAGGTCCTCCTTCTATGTCCTCTCCTCGTCCTTCGTCTTGGCCTTCTTCTCCCCCTCCTCTGCCTCCGCAATGGTCCTCTCCAGGAGAAACCAGGAGTGTTGTGATCCGCTCTCTTTTGCGGCTCGGTAGTGCGTCTTTACTTCCCTTCTTTGCCTCATTCTCTTCTCCACTGCTATTTTGCACATGCTTCTCTTCTCTTTGGTCCTGCCATAGAATGAGAGTACCGCATTCTTGTTCTACTTCTCCTTTGTTGTTTTCCTTCTCTCCTGTCAGTTCGTCATCTCTCCCTTTCTTTATCTCACTCGGGGCCACGCTGCCGTCCGGAAGTCTCAACCATCTGCCTGATATTTCTTTCTCTTCTTTACCTGTCCCTTCCTTCTTTCCTTTTTCCTTCCTCCCCTTCTCGGTCCCTCGGGGCTCTCCAGTCTCAGCTTTTTTCTTCTTTCTGGTCCGTTCTCCTTTCATCTTATACCCTTTAGTAAGGCCCTTCTGCTCCACTTCTTCCCCTGCAGAAGGTGTCCTATCCTGTTCTCTCGCCTCCTTGTTCTCGCTGTCTCTCACCAAATCTTCTTGCTCAACGACGATCTGTGACATCCCGAGACCTTGTGGAGCCTTGTCGTCTGAAAGGGCCTCTTCACCTTCTTCGCCTTCCTCTCCTCTTTCTCCCTTACACATGTCTTCCTTTCCCCGAGTGGATAGTACCGTGCCTTTGTCTCTTGTTTTCTTCTCTTTCGCAGCAGAGGCGAAACAGGCATCAGCAGTACCGACTGTTCTGGGTTCCTTGTCTATATCCAGTGTAACTCTCTCTGAGGCAGGAGGGAGACCAGACAAGGGGCATAAAGCTTCTTTTTCCTTGTCTCCCCCCACTTCCTGTTGATGTGGTGGGGGGGGCAAGAAATCCTCTTCAGTAAGCTTGCTATTCTTCTCTTGCGTCTTTATGTCCACATCCAGTTGTGTCTGCCTCTCTTCTCCTTTTCTATTATGTGCAGCGGACTGATGGGCAGTTATATCTCCTCTTACCAGAAGCACTACTACTGCTTCATCTTCGAGGCTGTTCTTACCCGCACTTCCTTCACTTCTACTTTGGCGTTCGGCGTCATCTGCCTTATCGGTTTCCTTCTCTTTCTGGAAAGACTTCCCTTGAAGTGTTGCGACGTACGCTTCTCTCTCTTCTTCAGTCCCAGTTTCTGCGAAGCCCTTATTCGTGATGCCGGCTCTCTTCATTTCCTCAGATTCCTTCTCACCTTTACGTTTCTCCTCTCTACTTGGCATCTTCGGTGGATATCTCAGGAAAACGTCTCCTAGATGTTCTTGTCTTGCTTCTTTCCCTTTTGTCTGTACAAAATCGTCTCCTTCTCCGTGCTCCTCAGTCCGATAGAGACGGTCTCCTGAGTTGTCTTTGTCCCCACATGCTTCTTCCTCTTCTTTTCCTACCCCGATTGTCATTTTGCTTCTCCCCTCTTCGTCTCCATTGTCCTCACACTCTTCTCTCTCTCCGGTTCTGTTTTCTTCTCCGACTTCTCCTTTCTCTCCCTCTAAATCTATTGCATCGGCGGAATCCTTTCCTCGTGCTCTGCTTGTACCGTTGTCTACGTCGTCGGCCTCTGAGGCCCCCTCTATCTTTACCTCTAGTCTATCTCCACTATCGTCTTGCTTGGTCTGTCTCAAGCAATCGGGGAGATGTGCTTGGCTATCATATTCTCCTGCCGTCTCTTTTTCGGGTGATTCTTGCAAGCCCTCTTCTCGCTGTCCTTCTTCTTTCGCTTCTTCTACGTGGTGGGCCAATCCTTCTCCAGCTGCTGTCGCTTTGCTACTTTTGTCGTGTCCCATGGCCTCGTGTATACATGTTTCTGTACTCCCTGTATCTTCCACGCCTTCCTTGGACTGTTCTTGCCGTCTTCCGCTGTTTTCTTTTTCCTCCCTGGTTGCCCCTTTCTCTGTTATGCCGTTTTCTGTGTGTCTCTCTTTCCCGTGATCTCCTATCTGGTTCGCCTTGTTCTCTTTCTCTCGCCTGAGACACTTTCTATCTTCTCTGGGAACTCCTGTTCTTCCGAACGCGTTCCCTTTCCTTTCCTGCTTGACGTAATAGTCTTTTCTGTGACTACATGACTCGTCTTCTCTTGTGGCGGCTGTCTCACTATCGGCATCTCTGTAAAGGCGTTCTTCCTGTGTTGTTGCTTCACACTCAAGGTGTACCTCAGAATCCTGTCCTGCCCTCCCGCATTCCTTTTCTTTCGTATGTCGGTATGCTCCTTCGACCCCGCTCCTCATCTGGTCGTCCTCTTCAATCTCTCCATCTTTTGCTTGTCTCTGCTGGCCTTGCTCGTGTATGCTAACTTCTTCTTCACTACCATCATGCTGTCCGGAGTCTCGCTGTATCCCCCCTTCCACTTCCTCTTGTCTTTCTTTCATCTGTCTCTCGTCTCCTCCCTCTCGTAGTCCTTTTTGTATGTCCTTCAAGTTCATGCTCTCCTCGTCATCGATTCCGTCTTCCTCTTTTTCGTCAGCAAGTCCTGCTTTTGCTCCTTTGTTTCGTCTTTCTTTGTCTCCACGATTTGCAGAAAGGAAGGACGCGGCGTGAATAAGAGTTTCGGAAATGTGAGGTAAAGCCATATCCTTTGTAATATCTCTTCTTTCTTCTCCGTCCCCGGCCAGCCTCTCTTCTGGTCCTCTCTTACGCGCAGCATCTCTTTTTGCCGTTGAATCTCTTTTCGTTCTTTCCTCTTTCTCCGTTGTTTCGCTATTCTTAGCACCCTCGACGCGATCCTTTTCTTGCTTCAATGACGCGTGCCTTGTTGGTTCATAGTTGCTCGTGACCGGGCCTTCAAATTGGCTAGCTCCTTTCCCTTCTTTTTCTTGGATCCCATCTGTTTGGTAATGGTGTATCTCTCCGGAAAAGGGTAGTCCCGCTCTTCTTCTTTCTTCGTCTCCACTATCAGTTTCTGCCTCTAGGGCTTCCTCGTGTACTTTCCTTATGCCCGTTCTCCCTTCCCTAGTCATCGCTAGACTTATCACGTGGATCGCTCTGACCTCTTTATCGAGTTGGTTGGTGTAGTTGTTGCTATTCTCCGCAGTCCTCGTCTCAGGCTCTGGTACGTGTGAAGACCACTCCACCTCTTCTCTCTCATTATGAATCACTTCCTCTCTTTCTTTCTGATCCTGTCCACGTCTCTGCCTTGTCCCGTCACCGAGTTGATGCCCTAAGCAGCTGTTTGTCTTTGTTGGTTGGCTTGCACCTGTGGAGTGCTGCGTCAACGCGTCTCTTTCTTTAGCTTCTTCTTCCTTCTCTCCTTCGTGTACGGTAGGAGGCGGGTTCAATGCTCCTCGGTCACCATCCCACCAAGCAGCTTCGTGGACTCTACCATCCAGATTCTCTTGTGAACACCGCGCAACGCGCCTTTTCAAAGATGGCGTTCTTTGTCGCCTTTCCTTACTGGTGACTCTGAATGCCTTCTTTCCTTCATTCAGATCTCCCAGTGTGCTCTTCGGATCCAGCGATGTGTTTGATTTTTCTTCCTCACTGTCTTTCTCTGTATTCTCGGACAGGTCTCCACCGTTGTCTTCGGGGCAGCTCATTCTTCCTTCTTCTTCTATCCCTATGCTCAAGCAATCGCGCTGATCCTCTACAGAATTCTTCTCTTCTGTGACGCTGCTCGTTTCTCTTTTCTCATCACTGACGACTGTTAGGTCATTTTCTTGTAGGTGCCTAGTCTCTCTCTGGAGGAATTTCTCGTGGAAAGGATTGGTGACGCCTGCTTGGGTGTAGTCGATAGTGATAGGACTCCCAATGCAGACATCAGGTGGTGCATTTTCACAAGGGTTTGAATACTGAGGTGACGGAATGAAGTGTACTGTTTTTCCCGAAAGATCGGCGAGGGTGTACATACAGCCGGAAATGCTGTGTTCAAGTGGCGGCATTCTCAACTGAGATGGACCGAAGGACGTGCCGAAGAAGAGGTGTTCGCGTTTTCTGGAAGACAAAGGGCAGAATGAAATCGTCTCAGATACAGAGAATGGAATGGTTCCGCGTGCCTCGGGTGGCTCAGCTCTGTGATTGCCTGGTGATGGAAGGAGGAGAGGGGAAGGGGAGAAAGAAGTAGAGGCAAATTCTGTGGCGCAAGTGGAGGAACTAGAGAAAGAAAATGATGTACGCAGGATGCTGGGCGTACTAGTAGGGGTATGGGGATGTGAAAGCACCTCAGTCGGAGAGCGGAAAAAGATAGGAGAAGGACAGCTAGAGGGAGAAGAGAGATGTTGACTAAGAGAAGAGTAAGCAGAGGAGCGCGGATAATAAGAGCAAGAAGAGAATCCTGGAAGAGAAAGAAGGGGGTAATGAGGGAATAGAAGGCAACGTGATTGCGGAGAGATAGAGCCGAAGCGAAGATCACAATAAGAGGGAGATGGAGACGAAGGACGATTATCTGACAGGTTGTCTCCGGAAACAATGGAAGGACCGAAACAAGGAGGGCCACTTGAAAACGGGAGAGGAGCCCTGACCGAGGGAGAAGGTAATGACATATTCCGTGTTACGTCCGGTCGAGAAAGAGCCGAGCAGCATGTTGAAGCCGCTGTACTACAAGACTCTCCTTGTTGTTCAGAGAAAGGATTGAAGCCATCACTGAGCTTCTGCTGTTCGCTTAGGCCTTCGAGACAAGCAGAAGTCGAGAAGAACAAGAAAGAAGGAGACATTAGACTACCGCCGAGCTTCTCGCCCGTACGTATTTCCTCTTGGAGTTGTTCTATTGTCCATGGAAGTTCTCTTTTCCATTCTCGTGTATGATTTTGTCCCTGAGAAATGTTAATGTCTAAAATGCATTGAGTTATATCTCTCGTCTTTCCTTGGTCAGGCATGTTTGTGTTAGGTGGGTTGTCTCTCATTGTACAGGACCCTGGTCTTGCGTAAGGAGGAAGTAATTCCGGCGTGTCGGTTTCTAGAGAAGTATTCTCACTTCTCTCTATTTCATCGACCTCCGTGTTTTCCTCTGGTTCCTTTCTTCTTGTCTCTTCTTCATCTGTCTCCCGCCATGTACTGTTCATGTTTTGACTCGCTTTGAGTATCTCGGCCGAAGATGCTATATATTGGCTGTAAGCTTTTCTCTTTCCTGTCACCATGACAAATTCTTCTTCTTCGCTTTCTCCTATATGTTCAGCGGCCTCTACTCTTCCCCGCATGCGAGAGTGGCAGTTCGCTTGATCTTCCCTTTCGTGATGCTCGTCGGCTGGATGGCTCCTTAGGAATTCTCCGTCAATGGAATTTGAAACACATGTCGTAGCACTACTCGTACGGCTGCCACCACTTCTATTCAACAATTCTTTGCTTGGGTGTATATACAGCTCTCTAAAGTTTCTGGTTGTGGCTTGAAAGAACGCCTGCACCCCTCTCCACAAAGCAAATTGAAGGACGAGAAACATATCAGGACTCTCCACTTTGATCCTACAAGCTAAGGAATTTATTAGCTCCGTTGGTTGCGCCTCTGTCTCCCCTTCTGTCCTCTCCGTTGCGCGTGCTCCTCCACCCCCTTTCACTAGATGCATAAACCACTGCAATGCTCTACGCATCCTCCTTAGTTCCCTTTCTTCTGTAGCACACGCGGCTCTCATCTCCCCTTGAGAGCTACCTGTCCTATTGTGAAATGAGTAGGAAACACGATTGTTCTCGCTTCTGAACAGCGTAGCCACTCGTTTCATATCTGCAGTTGAAAACTCGGAGTTGAGAAAGAACCGCCAGAAAGCATCAATGGCTGCGTGTAACTTCTCCCAGCTACGACCTTCTCTCTCACAAACACGTTGGCTCCTCGCCTTTATCCCCGGACATGTCCTAGTATCACTCCTCTCCTCCTCCCTTTCCTTCTTGTTCTTCACATCCCTTTTCAGAAGTCTGTCTTGTTCCTTTTGTGTATTTCTCCGTAGAGCAGAGCCCTCAGCAATCGAGGTTCGCAAGTCTTTTCGCCGCTCCTCATGTACGAAGGAAGAGATTCCTTCTTGTTCTAGTGATATTTTGCCGGCCGTGTCCTTCTCCTGTACTTCCGCGGTCCTCTTGGAAATCCCTAGCTGATATCCCTCCAAACGTATACAGGCGTCCTCTCTAATCGGATTATCCCACACTCCAGAGAATGGTACGCAGTCCCAATCTGTCTTTCTCTCTTTCGCGATTTTGGCTTTCCCCTCGTTTCTTTCTTCGGACCGTTTCTCCCCGTCTTCCACTTCTCCTGCCATTGGTAACGTCCTCCGTCTTCGACAGCCGGTCTGTTTCGCTAGTACTGAGGGGCAGGCAGTCAAGTTTGTTCGACTGCTTGCCGGGCTGTCTGCACTGAGCCGGTGGTCTATTTCCTTCTTGTCTTCGCATAGAAGTGAACCCCCTTGGCTATCGACGTTCTCAGATACTTGTGGTGTGCATGATGACTTAGCGACCAGCGGATATGTCTCGGGGGAAGTATGGATCTCAACAGGCACAGAAGAGCAAACACCTCTTGGATGTCTTGCTGTGTCGCTGCCATCCCGAGGGAGCACACAAGAAGAAGAGGAGGACAACGCAGACGATGTACAGCGACTGTCATCCCGAGCAGACCCAGCATAACAGACAGAGGAAGGCGGAGGGGAGGCGACGGCTGCAGATAGCGAAGACAGCGGAGAGGAAGGCGAAAGAAGGCCGGGAGGTGCAGCTCTAGAAACAGATGAAAGACAAGAGAGAGCCCGGAGAAAGAGAAGAAAAAACTGACAGAGACGAAGGAGTGGGATGAAGCTAGCCGCGGGGAAAGGGAAAGACGACTCAATTAAAGACATTATGGAGGAAGAGTTGCGACACGTGTTTCTTATCTTCTTTTCAATAGTCATTGTGTCTCGTATCTTTTCTCGGAGGTTCTTGTTCTTTCTTTCTACGTTTTCCGAGCTCTTTATGAGACATGCCGTGTGCATCGTTGCTTTGTCGCATTCCCCCGGTACCACATCATTTTTTTTTTCTTTCGTTTTATCTTTCTCCATCAACATCTCTTTTCTCCCTCCGTTGCTTTCTTTCTCCCTATGTCGTATCTTTTGTTCTTTACCTTTTTCCTCTCTTTGCCTCCGTCCTCGTCTGCCCAATGGCGCATACACCCTACTCCCGGCCTCTCCGTCAGATGTTGAAGACGATGACAGTAAGAAGAGAGATGAGGAGCTCTTCATATAGTCCATATCTCTTCCTTGCTGTTTCTCGTTTTCGATAATAGGATGACACTCTGGTGCTACCATCTCTGTCTTCTTCTTCTCCGGGCGCGGGAGGAATTCCTTATCACTCGTCTCCAGTCTATTTTCCGAGGACGACGAAGGCCTCCGCTCGAGTTGAAGACGAGTATCATGGGAAACCTTAGAGGAAGCAGTAGCGAAACTGCACGAAGCTCTGGAAAGAGATACAATTGAAGACTCCTCATCCTTCAAGCACGATCCGTCAAAGTCAGCACTATGGAGCGATACAAAAGATGTGAGGCACTCCGAATACGAGGCGGACCTCCCTAGCGGTGTCGCTGAAGACTGAGGTAAGGGACATTCCGCTTGAGTGATGCTCTTTCCCTCGGTTTCCTTGTAACTACAGTCCAGCATGTTGTTTGTCATTGAGAGAGGCCCACCGTTTTCTCTGAGTCTTCTTTTGATTTCTTCTCCAGAAAAACCATGGGAAGGGCGTGAGAAAAAGACTTGAGATAGATATATGTAAAGATGTCTGAAGTATAAACCCTCATGGATATCCTCAGCCTCCCTTATGGTGCTTGCCCTGTCTCTATTCTTCATCTCTTCACCTTCTTTTCGTGTCTCCGTACTGAGTCGTCGACTTGTCCCCGTGCTAACAATCGACCTTGTGTGTAATTTGGCCGAGATCGAGGGTTTCACTTCTTGGCGTTTCTCCGGCCATTCCACTTTATGGGTCCTCTTCCTATTCGTGTACAAGTTATCTCTCGGCTCTTTAATCCATGTCGCTGAGATCTCCTGTGATGCTTGGTCTCCCGTCCTTGTTCTTCGGCTTTGCCGTCTGATGATCTCTTCGCTGCTCATTTCTCCCAGATGTGACTTGCTGTCTTCTTCTTCTCTTGTCTTCTCCGGCCGCGTACTTAGGCATGTATGCGCTTCTCCCTCTTCACCCTCGCGCATACCGCTCTTTCCTATCTCTTCTGTGTCTTCTTCTTCTCCGTTCTCGTGTGAACCTTCTGTCCTTTCTCTCTTGCGCACTTCCCTTGCAGGTCTGGAGGTGCTTTCTCTGTGCTGGGTGCCATTCCTCGTCATCAGCATCATCGTGACACCTCCGAGAAGCAAAAGCAATGTCACTGAGACTGTCCAGACTTTCTGAGCTTTTTCTAAACTTGCCATATCTTTCTCCGGCCGTTGGCTTTCTTGTTCTTCTTCTTCCCCCCCCTCTTTTTCTCCTGTCCTTCTGGATTGTGCTCGGCTGCTTCTAACGTCCTTAATCTCCCCATCTTCTTCTCTTGGTTTCACTCCCCCCTGCTCTGTCTTACCTCCTTTTATCGCTTCTGTGGGCTCTGCTTCACCATCAATCGAAGGCGCTTCTTCCCTTTCCATCAACACACCATACACCTGAGCTTCTCTGCAGTCTAAGCATTCCGCTGCAGGACCTCTCCTTCTGTACCGTCTCCTTCCTATACTGCTTGCGCCCTCTCCTACGATGTTTTCAACTGCATTGTCCCAGTCTCTTTCCTGCATGGCACATGGGGATCTCCGATATTTTCTCTCCTCTTCTAGAGCTTCTTTCGTTTCTTCTTCTTCGTCTTCTTGCTTCTCGTTTAATCGTGCTGTGTGGTTCTCGATGAGGAGATCGTCCGTGTTATGTACTGTTCGAGTATTTCCCCTGGCTCTGTGGCCCCATGACAAGCCTCGCGAAACCTGTTTGTTGTCTCTATATTCATCGGTTCTCTTTTTCCCGCCATTCTCAATCCTTATACAAGACACTGCCGAGAGAAGCAAATCACATCTTCGGAGAGTGTCAGTAGCATTCATCAGTGTGGGGAGATTCCCTGCCTTGTGAGACTTCAAGTTCTCTTGGGGTTCTTCTTTTCTGGAGAAGCAGCGAGCGATCCCAAGCGAATTCATTGTTATGGCTAAGGTGAACAGACACTCAATAGTAGAGAGACGCCTCAGTCCATCATTTACACAAGTAGATAGGATAAGAGTGTACAGTCTGATATTTCGAGAAGTGCTCTGATCGAACCTTCCAGACCTGTCTCTAACATTCTTGCTAGGGGTTGTTTCCGTATCTTGTTTTCCACACTTCCATGGCGCTAGTTGCAAGAGATAGGGTGGCGAAGCGAAAGAAGTCATGATCGTCTTCAAAGCTTCAGTTGCTCGGAGGCGAAAGGTAGCTTGCCTGTGTCTTTCGTAGTGCTTTGCCGCAGTGCATTTGAAGGCAGAACTAGGCGATAACCCGCCGCCAGAAGAGAAAAACGGGCCACAGCGAAGCAAAGAAGAAGCACTCGAGGGTTGACGGGGAAACCTATGAGGGATAGCAATAAAAAAAGAAGGACAGAGGGAGGTTTGCGAAGAACGACACGGCCGATGTTCCGGAGCATCGGTAGGAGAAGGCAATGGAGCAACGGGATGATGAGATGAGCGGGAAGTACATTGATGGCGTGACGAAGCTCTTGAAAGACTAGCTTCACGAGAGAATTCTGAAGGGAGAGAAGAGCTGGAGAATTTTTCACGGCAAGCTGAAGGGGAAAGACAGGCAAACCAGGAAGGTAAGTTGAGTAACGAATAGGTATCCTCTATGGTACGGGTAGACGATGTGTATCTCCTACGTCTGTGCAGGCCGTCGCAGGAGAAAGGTTTACTCTGTCCCTGTCGCTGCAGATGCTGCGTGGGCTGAAGAAGCCGTCGGAGGCAACCAGAAAGAAGGGCTGCGAAGATGCGGATTCGCATCTGAGCGTGTTTTCTCTGTCCTGTCGTCCGAGCGACTGTCTCACGCGTCCGTGCGTTTTCTGCTGCTTGAGCCTCCTTTGTGTTGCTTTCTTTTTTCTCATGCACTAGTGCGGATTCCCTAGGAGCTAGACTCTTGCTTTCTCTACTGTCTTTCCTTGCTGACTGGTTCTGCTCCTGAGGGAACTCTTCATCATCTCTTTCTTTGAAGCTCGCCTCTCTTCCTTCCTGTTCTATGCACTGGTCTCCCTCTTGTCCTTCCATTTCTCCTTCTCCTCGTTCTGTTGCCTCGGTGGCAGCCTCGTTCCTTGCCAGGTTGCCAATGAGAGATAGTATGGAGCTTGAGGCATGAGAAAGCCCGAGCAGGACAGCCGAAGCGGCTTCTCGAGAGAGCGAACAACACAGAGCATTAGAGCCGCATGAGGATTGCAGTGAATAATAAGCAAAGTCAGAAGAAACAGGGGGAAAAGAAGAGCAAGGACGACACAACGGACGTCTTGCATCCGAGAGAGAATGGCGAAGAGGCGTGGAAGAGACGGAACCAAGACAACGGGAACAGAGGAATGATAGACACTTCTCCCGTATTGTCTCTTTCCCTCTGAGTCCGACAGCTGGACGGGGTATATGAGGTTTGATCTCTTGGTTAATACTATCGTCCTCTCCGGACACCCTTCGCCGTGAGTCCATACAGGCCCTACTACCACTCGCATGCGTTTCTTCATTCTTCCCTCCTGCTTTATTTCCTTTTCCTTTCCTTTCCGACAATGTGGTGACTTCTCTTCGGCTGGGGCGAGACGGGCTTAGAGGACTAGGGAAGGAAACAGAAGAGGGTTTTGTGGAGGAGTAGACTCTTTCCTCTTTGAGCCTAGAAAGGAAGAAGGAAAGAAGAGGCAAGGGAAAGAAAGACTGAAAGAGACTGCAATCGGCGTTAATGACGACAATAGGGATCAATGAAGAAAGAAGGGAAGAGTTCGTCTTGAGAAGATCAAGCAGAAGCTTTAAGGCAGCCGAGGCAGCTTCTTCAGGAGTATACAGACAGCTTTCTGCTTCTCCGCCTTCTTCCGGAACTTTACCTGATAACGTACAGGCTCTACAGGTTTTGCTGCCGTCTGTCTTTCCTTCTTCCAGCATAAGACGACGGCAAGCGACCACGTGTGGACGCACAAGTTTTCTTTGATCGCGCATATCTTCTTCCTTCTGCCAGGCTGTACACCGCTCTCCGGAGGTCTTCACGTACATACGTTTTTGATTCTGAAATACTTTCAAATGGCACGGAAACGCACAACTTCGTCTATCTGTTCTTTCCCTTTCCAGTTTTCCTATCTCTTTTGCAGGAACGAAAAAGTGTATGCGTTTCCTCGCTGTTCCTCTCCTCCCCTTCATCCCTGCTTCTCGATGCCGCATATCCCATACGTCTATATCTCGGCTTTCCCTCATAGCCTTCCTCTCGCGGCTATTCCTACTCTCGTGCTCTTCTTGTCTCTTCTTTCTCTCCACCTGTTCTCTTTGGCGGTCTTCACCTTGTCGCCGTTGCGACTTGGAGGTGCGACGCTGGGTCACCTCTCCATTCCTAAGTACGATTCCCTCCAGTGCAGTATCTTTCTTCTTGATTTGCTCAGACCTTGCGACTTTCAATATGAAGTGTAGCAGATCCATAGCCACTTGTACACGCAAGGCCGCATAATCTTCAGGTGCCTCCTCTTTCACGATAGCTTCTTGTTTGCCTTCTTTCTCGCATCTTGCGTTTCCTCTTTCGATCGAGCCTTGTTTCCCTTGTAGGGTACCCTGAATCTCTCGATGTTTCCCCGCTTCCGCCTTTTTCTTTTGCGCAGTTTTCAACTGTGCTTCTCTGCGGCTTAGTTCTTGCTCCCAGCCGACAATGTCAAAGCAGTGAAGCAGTCGCGGGAACAATACTAGGTTGTTTGGGTCTTCGTAGGCTTTCCCAGCGAAGACGCTTTGCAGCGGACTGCACGTGTAGCAATCCTTTATTATCTGTGGACTTTGAGGAGAACACGAAGACCAGAGACGTATATCTCCCTCTTCTGAAAGCAGGATGGATGATCCTTCTACTTCTCCACGGCAAAGAAAAACGAGATCTCCAAAGATCTTGTGCTGCGGGGGTGTCCCGACAGCCACATGGCTGCTGCAGGTCTCCCCTGAGGTTTTCGCAACACTAGATAGACAAGGTACAGCAGGAAACTTCACATCGTCTCCGAGTATCGGAGCTTCCCGATACTTGGCAGTTGCTTCAAGCCGTATCGGAAGGACAAAGAGAGAAATTTTCTCAAGTGCTCTCCGGAGGAGTCTTGAGAATAACCACACGTCTGTGGGGTTGATGTACAGCTCACCAAGAAGGGGAGGAAGACGTATAGCAGGAGCTTCTGCTGCAAGAAACAGCCCGAAGAGAAACTCAAGAGAGGAACTCCTGGAGAAACAAGTTTGAAAGCTACCAGAGTTGAGCCGAGGTGACGACGGAGCTAGCGAGGTTGATAAGGCAGAAGTCACGGAGGTCTCCGGAACCCCACTAGAAGGCGACACGGGAAGGAGACAAGAAGAACAAGATGACGATGACGAATGGATAGACGGAGGAGAACAATTATCTTTTGGTGTGGGCAAATGTAGTGATGTAGCCATAGAACGACAGAAGACCGGGACATACAAAGGAGAGTACGGAGTAGGACTGGGGGGGGAAGAATCTATATGAGAAGTAGAAGAAGAAGGAATGTGCGAAGCAGAGCTGGAAGCGCACGACGACGGGTAGACGTTAGAATTGCCAGAATTGGCTTCAGAAGTGGTCGACGGTACGCTGCCGAGCTTAGAAATCGCAGATAGAACGCGGACGAGTGAGGCGCAGCATATGACGAGCTCCTGCAGAACAAAGCGCAGAGGTGGGTCCTTCTTAGGTTTTAAAGAAAGCTCTATCAGAGGAAGCGAACAGGACAACCTAGAATCGTACAGGAGGGGAGATCGATAAGGAGTACGGCTCCCCTCAGGCGGTGAGAATTCAAGGGAATCACAGTCGTCGTGGCCTGCAGATTGTATATCACAACGACACCCTGCCGGAAGAGCATATGTATGGAGCGATGGAGAAGTAACCCCCGGAGAAACTTCGAATGAGGCTGCACGCCGGCAAGAAGAAGAGGAAGAGAACGCCCGAGAAGTCAAGTGTATTCTATGTGGTTTGTTGCAGCTTTCCGATGGAGCGCAAGATTGAAGAGAAGACAACCGGCCAGTGAATGTTTCTCTGTCGCCATCCTTGCTAAAATACCTCGAAAACGCAAGACTTCCCAGGGTCGACATACTACATTTCGTTGAGGTGTTTTGTGCCTGGTTGGAAATCTTTACATCCCTTTGAGTTTCCGGGAGAAGGACCACCATATCTTCTGTCATTTCTCTTGTTTGGGTAGTTCCTTCGTCTTTCTCTGTTACTGCAGAAAAGATGAAAGGCTTGCATAAAAGGCTCGCGATAGAGCCTTCTGGGAGAACTGAGACGTGGAGAAGATGAAGAAGAATCATTTTCGCTTCATACTCCATTTTCTTAAGACTTGCCTTTTCTAGGCTCTGCCGGTTCTCCACCATACTCTCAGTGACCCCTTGAGATTTCTCTTGTGTTGCGTAGTTCCAGTGCCATCCGTCGTCTTCCTCTTCTTCGAGCTTTACGAGAACAGATACTTCAGATTCAAGTCTGGCTATAACACTGTGCAATCGAAGAAGGGATAGGCAAATGCAAATGGATGCTGTCTCAAGAGAAGAAATAAAAACCATTCGTGAGGAACAACTTGACCATCCCGGTGACACCGAGAAATGGTTCGAATCTTTTGATGCTTTCGTCGCGTCTGCATGGTCTCTGTCGGTGCCGTCCTCCTTCTCCTCTTCCTTCGAATATCTCTCGCTTCTCTCCTGTCGAGTATCCTCTTTGAGACTCGCGGCGTCACCACGTGCCTCCAAGTCCATCACAATGTCAGACATGTCCTCTCTGGAGGAGAGTCGCCTTGGAGCTGACAGCAAAGAATTCCTCAGGCCTTCTTGTCTTTGAGAGTGGCTGTCTCTATCATTCTTCTGTGACTTTCGTTTCTCTGCTGACATTCCTTCAAGTGAAACCTGATGAACGGCCTGCGGTCTACTCTGTTCTTCTTTATCTTCTACGTCCTTCTTGGTTTTCTCCTTCTCTCTAGGTTCTCCGAGGGGGGGTCTCCAACACGCAAGCCCTTCATTCCATATTGTCTTTTCTGGCTCCAGGCCTCTGCCTTCGTAACGCTCTTCTGATGCTGGCCGCATCGGCCTTGACTCAGGCTTTCTTCTTACAGTCAAGCTCGTCTCGTTATGTGTTTCCTTTACACGTGTCTCTGCGTTGAGACCCGTGGTACCTCCTTCCTCATTGATTTGATCCGTTCTTCTCGCCGGGACGTACGGTCGTCGGTCACTTGGACTATAGGGCTCTCCTGAGCTGCCGTCTGAATCACTTATCGAATCGTTTGAGGGTATATTATGTCGCTTCCTTCCTTTCTTTGTGACCACGTCTTCACTTGTTGATGTCTTCAGAATCTCCTCAGCAAGCATTGCCTGCTCCTGACCAACAAGACAGGCGTGTCTATGACAGGCTAATTGTAAGGTATACAACAGCTCCTGGACTTCTAGGACAAATGTTCTGGACCCAGGTCGTGAAACTTTCACTGCTTCGCTGCTGTGCCTTCTTTCCTTCTCAGCCCTGTGTTCACCCTCCTTCTTGCCGACAGGGGCGATGCTTGCACTCAGGGTGAAAGATTTCCTTCGTTCCCTGTTGCCGTTTACCACGACGTTGTCCCTGTGTCTTGCCATCAACAGGCTGGGATCGATTTCATCACGCATTATGCCAGCATATAGAGAATCAGAGGTCCACAGGTGCATCTGGTTGCTACTGCTGCCTGCTGAAAATGAAAGCCCAGGGGAAGATGAAGACTCACTCACACGAGCACTAGGAGAGAAGCTGCACTGGCAAGGTGGTGGCGGTAACCAATCAGGATATGGATTGAAGAGAGCAGAATCGATATCTTTCACTCGTTGAGAGAGTTGAGCGAGGTGATAAGCTCTAATTTTCTCAAGGATTGGGACGCCAGTCTCGATACCCTTGGGTCTTGCTCCTGATGGTGCGTTGCCACATGTTCCTGTGGTGTTTTCCAGTGCTAACAGAGACATGCCACGACGTTCTCCTTCATCTGTTGCTGCTGTGCAGCACCAGGACGCTTTGGGCTCTACCTCTTGCTCCGCCCTCTTTCCTTCTTGTCTTTCCGTATGTCCTACTTCTTCTTCCCCTTTGCCATTTCCGTCGTTACACCCTTTCGCTGACCGGCTTCGACTATCGAAGGGGCCCCTGGCGTCACCTCTGCCAGGATGCTCAAAGAAGCACTGCGCCGTCCAGCAGATATCCCAAAAATGTCTTTGAGGTGGAAGAAAGGAGAACAGAAGACACAAATCACACTGTGTCTTTGTCGGTTGTAAACAAGCCTGGGCAAGATTCTCTACACTGTGATTTGGAAGTACTGTCCACTGCGGCGTAAGGCATGATTCCTCTTGAATGACTCTTTTTGTAACAGTGTCTCTTACACCCTCTTCAATGCTCCCCCTCTTTCCGCCCTCAGTGCGTCTGCTCTTGTCCTTCCCTGTTCGCGTATCTTTCCCTACAGTTGTGCGGCTCATGTGATGACTCTTAGCTGACTTTTCATCTCTTCCACGGTTGGAACTATGCTTTGCAAATGAGCTAAGGTCACACACCGGCACCAGATAGCTGTTGCTTTCTTTATCTGCTTTCCCGCTATCTTCCCTGGCTTCTTCTATTTCCCCTCTGTGCCTCCTTGGTCTTCTCTCCGCACTGTCGTTCCCTCTCTTCCCCTGGCCATGAACTTCCTCCGTATCCTCAGTAGAAGTGAATCGTTTTTGAGATGTTGACGAGAAGTCATTCTTGTCTTCAGGAAGGAATAAAAGAGACATGCTTCTATCTAGAATTTTTAGTATCCTGTTCAGCGAGGTAGCATCGTCGTGAACATCGCCGAGCATTCTTGGTTGTCTGTGTCCTAGTTCTTCAATCTTAGCTACCCTTTCTTTTTCTTTAGTCAAGGACGGGGATGTGTCTTTACTTGCCTCATCATGCCTGTGTGCTGGATCGGGCTGGGGGGTAAAAGATCGGAAATTTTCGAGACGCTCTCTTAGCTTCTGTGTAATTTCCTTCACTCGTACAGCATCGTCAGTTTGTCCTTTCCGAGTCAAAGAGCAGAGGGACGAAACGACTCCTCTGTACGAGGAGTTATCTAGATATTTCTCGAGCTTCTCCTCCTTCGGTCTTGTTTCAGACGGGAGACCTCTTGGTGCAGAATCAGAAAGTTTCAGAGTGCTAGCTTGTGCGCCGCCTCTCCTATCGGATGTCAACGTGGCACCGCGACAGTGTTTCTGTGTATGCTTTCCTAGGTTTGCAGAATTCCTTCTCTGCTCACATGGACCATCCCGCGAAGCCCCTAGGGGCGCCATGGCAAAGCTTCTCGACTTAGTCTGTGTTTCTGAAGCCTCCGTCTCTCCTGTCGGTTGTGAGGCACGGCCAGTTTTCTTCCACCCAACGTATAGCCATCTCCTACCATTCCGTTGATGATCCTGTAAGCTAGCTTTCGGCGATATTTTTCTACGGTATCCACCTCGCAGGATTTGTTCTTCACTTGCTTCTTCAAACTTGACCCCCCCCATGTCTTCGAGATCACCCTGGTCTGTCTCATGTGCTCCGCTCTGCGTGGCCCCCGACTTCTCGTCGAGGAGTCCCTCCCGGTGCAGGCAGGCACAGGGTCTCTGAAAACAGCTATAGGGAAAAGGCTCGTATGCATGGACAGATAGTCTATGAATTAGAAAGGAAAGACGCAGAAGACTCAAAATAACAGGGGGAATCAGAAGGAAGGAGCCGGGACCAGACTCTGTAACGTCATGCTTTTCACAAAGACACTTGAATAAAAGAGAGAAAAAATGGAAGAGCTCAAAGAGACTTTTAAAGTGAGGTACGTCCTGCTTAGAGAGAGAACAAGGCTTGAGTCGAGAGCAAGCAGAACTAGGAAGACAGGCTAGAGACAGAGGCTGAGAGGCCGAGGCCACTCGAGGCGATGCTTGAGGAGCTGTGAAAACGTGCTGCCAGTTCTTCTGGGTCTGACTTGAGAGGGTGAAGGGATGGAGAGCGGAGGAGCATTCGGAAGATGTTGACATAGGAGAAGACGAAGAAGGTGAAAGTGACTGGGAAAGCGATCGGGTAGAAGGAGACAAGCAAGCAGTAGAACAAGAAGCCGATGTAGTAAACCTCGAATCCGACTGAGAAGACGAGGGGTGTAAACAGAGACTGCATGAAGAAGAAAAAGAACCGTTGAGATTTATCAACTTCGAGATGTGGACGTGGACTTGAAGGACGTAATACTCGAGAAGAGCAAACGAGAAGAATGGAGCGCTTCTGAAGGAAAAGAGAACGAGACAGAAACGCTGTAGAAAGAACAAGAGTACAGAAGAACTCTCGACAATTGGAATGGCATCTCGTTTCATACAAGGTCGCCAACATCAATCCGACTCAAGAAGTCACAGGCCTCGCTTTTTCGTCCTCTCTTATGTCTCACTAGGGATAGAAAAACAATCTGCTTTCATGCATGAATAAGGTAACAGAATGCAGTCGTTCAAGAAAAGCATGCATAGATTTCGTATGTGCATCTTGCTACTTTCGAGATATTATAACAAATCACCGACGACGCTACTTCTCATCACATGCATCGGCAGCAGCAGCAGCATACCTCATGTTTCCGCTTACTTGATAAGGGCCTCATCTACGAAGTGTTGGTCTGCCTCCGCCTCGCCTTCTCGTTCTTTGGTTTGTTGTGTTCTCCTCCTTCTCCAAGCTACATTCTTCCCTACAAATTTTCCGAGCCACTGTGAAAAGGGAGATGCCTCCAGAAGCACAGAAGGTGCCTCTTCTAACGACTTCTTGTCAGTCCTTTCCTCACCGCCCTGACAGGTCAAGCACTTCGCCGAGAGTGATGAAGAAGAAGAAGAAGTGTCGGGCTCATGACAAGAATCTTGTTCTAAGCTAGCCGACCGACGTGAGTCACCAAGGCGGATGCCAGCACCATCGAGTGCTACATTGGTCCCACTGTCAGCGGTCTTGCGGTGACAGAGAGAAAAACGAATAAGAAGGTTCCTTATGATAGCATCGCAGAACGCCGATTGAAATCCGGAGAAAACGTCTGAGAAAGATAATGCCATAATTCACTTCAAGCGCCAAAGAATGACAATCAAACTGGTGTCGCTCGGACTCTACACCGAGTCATCAGTGATATTCATATGTAGTGTGCTGGATTCACGCCCTAGCGCAAGACGAGAATGAGCGGCACCATTGAGACCTGTCGGGAATAGACTCTTTGCTTCGGTCGAGTGTCTCGACGCATGCTCCCAGAAAAGAGGACTGTGAATGGTTGCATTTGTCAACGTCGTTGAGTAACCCCGCGCGCTACATGACTAGAGTGACGAGGTCTCTTCATGTGATTTCCTCTCGGAGTTGACTGTAGTAGCTGAAGCTATACAAGAATGTTTGTAGTATTCGTACACACAATACACAAGGGGAACGCGCCCACATTCGAAGCACCGGAGCAATATCAGCACAGGCATCAGCTCCCACCTGTCGGGATCCCTGTCCCAGTGCGATAGCAAGGCGCGTTCACATACAGAGTGTCATCGATATGACTAGGCGCATCTTACGTAACTTTCTATCAAGCTACTACGTGTCCTTCATGTTCCCTAGATCTTGCCAAGTGTATAACACTTGCTGGGTTGGGGTGTATCTGCAACTTTGTACTTTCCGCTTTATGTGACCTGAGTACACCATTGTTACCTGAGCTCTTGAAAGTTCCGTCTTTCTTCTCCCTGTTCTCCTTAATCTTCCTATAATGACCAGCTCCAAACTTCTCCATTTGCCGTAACAGAGAATTCTTCCATCCCCTCCCACATCTCCGAGTCTCCTCTACAAGCCAACAGCACTGAGGTCTCCTACGTCTGCGCCCGCCTTCTGTCGGTCCTCCTTGTCGACTACCGCCTCGAGGAAGCTCGTGAAGGACAGCTTCGAACCAAGCAGCGAGGTAGCGTTCTCCTGAACAAGACAGGAGCTAAACAGACACCACAGCATAAAGAGCAGCATTTCCGTGAGGGACAAGAGGTGACCGCCCACGTTCTCATTGCAGGAGCAACGATCTTTCATCCTTTGTTAGCTCACATGCAAGGGAAAAATGCGGCAAAGGAAAGCAGCGAAGCTCTAAGTGAAGATACCTTCGTATGTGAGGAGAGGTACAGATATACATGGAGATTCTACGCACTCAGTCATGTGCGACACCTGTCAGGGATTGCAACGTTATGAGTTTTGCATACATGTATTTGAATGGGGATGCTAGATATGCATCAAAAAACAAGCGTCTACGCTGTATGTGTAGAGATACTTGCTTTCTAGACTAACAGGGCCATCCAAGCATAAACAAGCAGAAGCGGATAAGAGAGAAGGAGAGAGAAAGAACGGATAGAACCTGGAAGAGAGAGCTTCGATCCACCGTTGAGACGTGACACTCCGCTATAAAGGTATCAAGTGCAGAACCAGACTGGGAAGCGCTTATGCGAGACAAGTAACTTCACTGCATACAAGAAGGAAATCCGGACCAGCAGCTCACCTCTGCTGGGGCATTACTTGTAGTAGTGGGAGACGAAGACAAAGATGAGCTGAGACGGCAAGCCCCCGCCACTACAAGGGAAGCTACCAAGACAGCAGGACTGGCGGCAAGCCTCTTGTCTTCTCTTTCATTCTCTTCTTCATCATCAAGAAAGGTAGAAAGGAAGCCAAAGCACGAGCAAGGACTGAAACGCAAAAGCGGGGACGAAAGTGAGAAAACAGAGAACGAAGGCTCCGTCAGTGAGCATTTCTAAGTGAGCAGGTTCCTCAGGATATTGGGACGGAAGAAAAAGACAAGTGGACGATGTACATCGCCACCGAGCATCCACATATAATATGCGCTTTCACTTGCCTATCTCACGCACGGCAAGATAAAACCACCAGTAGAAGGAGTGCGAGTCTGAAGATGCGCGAGCTCGTTTTTTTTCCTCTCCGAGACTCTCTTCTTTTTCATGTTCTTCTTTCTTTGGATGGCGGTGGCCATTTTTTTCCGGAAGTAGAGTAATCCGGCTGGATTCCCTTTCTTCAGCTATAGCACGGGTAAATCTTATAGAACATGCATACGTCGCTAAGCTGGACATAGATATATATGTGTACATACAGGTATATATACGGAGGGCTGTACGTGATGAACTATCCCAACACCCCTCTAGTTGCGTGTACCGCAGAGTACAGTCATACTTCTTGAACATATCTCTTGTCCCATGGTGAAGAAGGTGCTCATATTTCTGGAATACGTAATATATTATACGCTGTTTATATTTTCTTAGTGAATAGCGACTTCTCTTCCCACCTTCCCGCGAGGCGTTCATGGTGTGCACTGAGCGGGCCTTTACTTTTGAAGTACGCTCTAGTGGAGACACTCCTCAAGTCACTACATTTTTCTACGCTAACTGGTTCTCGGGAAGGTGCGGACGAAGTGTGCTTAGTTCGTCAAACCAGCTTGCCGAAAGATCTCCATGGCGCGAGGTTCTCCAGCTCCAGCTGTGTATACCTATTCCTGTAACGTACATTCACACGCTCCTCCTCGTAGTCAGCAGTGGTGTACCTACTTCAAACTATAGATATTCTTCTAGATGCAAAAGAGACAGTTCTGCTGCGTCTGTAGGACACCCGGGCGAACCAGGTGGCTCAAGAGGTTATGAGGAATCCTAGACGCTTACTGTGAATCCCTGTTCTCGAGAGATCCGGGAAGGTAATCTCTTGCCTTGGCGCGTGCGTCTTTTCTCATGTCTCCCTCTATCCTAGAACCATTTCGGAGACACCCGTACAAGCGCCTGTACTGTTTGTTGAACAGAGAGTGCGTATGGGAAAGCAGCATGGAGTGAGGGGGGAGCTGCATTCGACAAAGCTGAAACCAGCAAAATCGGAGAGCATCGAGGTCTTCGTTATAAATTGAAGTGCCGCATTCTGTTTCCTCTGTCTGTGTCTTTACTTGGCTCATGTTGTATTCTTCTCGTGGCAGAGTTGTACCAGTCTGTCGTTCGTCCGACTGTTTCGCTTCCAGTTGATGTCCGTCATACTTTTCTTGCTCCTTCGTCGTCTTTTCCCTCTTGAGGTCTTCAGCAGACTGTGGTACTCTTGACGGAGAAGAAGAAGAACTAGAACTAGCAGAGGGGAAAGGAAAGGAAGAGGCGGTGTGAGCAAAAAGAGACGCAGTCGTTGAGACACATTGAAGGTCTTCTTCTTGTGTAGTCTCTTGCTGTGAGAGAATTTCAGGATGTACATGGCGGTCGAGGGCAAAGTTACGGAAGGTCAGGTCTGCAATCCCGTCTTCTCCTTCTCCCCCTCCGTCTGTTCGTGTCCTCAGATTTCTTGTGTTTGTTCTCAAGGCTTGAACATCAAGGTGTTGCTCCTCCTTCGTTTGCGGCCGCATCATCTGCTTTCTACGTCCAACTTTTTGCTGGAATCTTTGCTTCTGGGTCAGACTGAAAGCTTCTGGAAGCACGAACTCAACAAGAGATGCAGCACCTATGAGATCTTCTCTGTCCTGCGCCAAAAGACTCACACTTACAGCGACCGCCCAGAGGGAGCTACGACCTCCACTTTCCTCCTCTCCATCGAAGTTATTCCACCTCCATGCTGTTCTCCCATCTAATGACTTCACTTGCTTTTCAAGTGGCTTAGGTGCACCTTGAAAAAGGTCTTCGCTTCCCCGTCTATGAGAATGCCCTTTCACCGGGACCCGTGGCTTCCTATCATCGACTGCTGTCCGTGTTTCTCTTCCTGTCTGTCGTGAGTCTGTATGTCTCCTGTGATCACAGCTACGGCGTTGTCGCCTTCCTTCCTCTCTCTTGTTGAAAAGCCAAGTAGCCCAGCGAAGCCAAAGAAGCGCGGTAAGCGGGGCATTCGCTGAGGAATCGTGGAAATCTTCAAGCCATTTCCGACAGGCTTGGATGTCTGTGAGGGCCTCTCCCAACTTCCGGACAACTGGCGGAGAAAATGATAACCACGCAGATAAGTATTCTTGCTGCTGTCGTTCACTTTTGTCATCTTCTTGAGCTCTTCTTTCTGCTTGTGCGACCACTTCTTGTTTCGGTGTATTTCTTGCGGCCTCCACGTGTTCTCTTCCTCGTCCATCGTCGCGACGAGAATTGAGACACATCTTTCCTCCGTTTCCGCAGGCGTATGGGACTCCTGAGACGCTAACATTGTGTTTTCCTTCTCCTGAAAGGCCATGGGCCCATGCTCGAAGAGCTTCCTTTCGACCCTGTCCTATCAAGGAGGTGAAAGGTTCATACTGCTTTGTCAATTTGGGAAGTCTGGTATGTTTCTTTGCTTCTTCCTTTGTTGTCCTCTGTATTTGTCCCTCCGCGCTCTCTGCTGTCTCTTCGTCACGCTGCTTCTCTCCTGCTTTGACTGTTGGAGCGCTGACCGACATTATCTGCTTCCCTGATCGCCGAGGTAATGTTGTTGCTTCATTTCTTGTACTTTCCATCTCTTCCCAGCCACTGACTCCTTCCAGGTCTGTCGCATCTCTTTCGTTCTCCAGCCAAGGAGATGGACGGCACAGAATAACGAGGCGAAGGAAGAGAAGGAGAAGAAACCTTTGGAACGATTTGTCCAGCGGAGGGAAGTGGTCATCCTTCGTAGTCTCTTCCTGTTGTTGTCTCCCGTCAAGACACATGTCTAACTCTCGGGAGGTATGCCCGACTCGAGAAACAGAAGGACCACTCTCCTCTTCCGTGCGGCACCACCAACTAGTGGGATCAGATTCCAGATCGTTAGATGTATTGAGGGTTTCGTATAGAGTAGAAGACGGGCAGTGTGATGCTGGAGTTGTCGAAGCAGCAACAGTCAACCGAATGAGGAGGTGTAACCATAGAGGCAAACGAAGCGAGGAGAGAGGGAAAAGCAGGGTCTGCCTTCGTGTGTCCTCAATGCAGTCAGACGCTTGGGAGCTGCTGTCTTTCTCAGACCCTACTTTTCTTCGACAGCAATACGAAGTTACTTCCTGTAAGCCACAAACAATTCGGTGCAATCAGGCGGGGGAGTGTGCACCGCTTTCGTTAGGCCGACGAGAGCAAGCGCGATCGATACTACAACAAATACAGTGGGACTTCTTCAGAAAGACAATAAGCTCTGTCTCCCTTCTAATTGCGCCCGAGTATCTGAAGACGAAAGAGTGGTGGCACCCATCGGTCTGCTCTCTCTCACACATGTTACAGACATGAAGGCTAGATGTGTGTGACCCAGGTTCACCTGCTAATCCGCAGACCGAACTCAAGACGCTGTCACCTCCAGAGAAGAATGATACTGCTATGTATACGTCAGTCTTACACGGACCCACTTCTGCCAAGAGCTCTTGAGTCTTCGGACTCGCATGCCCTTCTTGTTCTTCCATAGCTCCGGAACCAGGCTCTCTTCTTCTTCGCCCCCTCGGCCTCCCTCTTAGCGGGCCCTCGAACGCTCCGCCCAACGCGAACCGGGACGCCTGAAACAATCCATCTACGCATCCTTGATTCCCGGCAGCCCTGCTGTCGCTACCACTGCTAGATCCGCATATCCACACAATGCGTCGTTTGCTGTCTGCTAGGTTTGAAAAAACAAACAATATCTCCAGTGCTGTGAGTAAAAGCGCATCCCTGTGTAACTCAAGGAGAATGTCCAAAGGAATGAGCCTCATCAGCTCATAAAGGTTAGGGCAAATGCCGTAAGCCAAGACAAGCCCTGACAGTTCGGAGAAACGGTCGCCGTGGTTGGTCTCTTCTGTCGAGGTTTTCTTCCCTTTTCCTTCACGTCCCTCTTGTCGGAGAATCGTCATTCCGTTCCCGTCGCCTGGCGGTAGCATTGAGATGGAAGACGTTGACATGAACCGTACGTATGGTCCTCGAGGAGAGGAACATACAAAGGGCTCAACGTCCATCAAAGAGCCTGCAGGCAGCATATCCTCAAGTTGGAGTCACTCGGATGAGAGTAGGCAAATACGGATAGGAGTGAGAAGGGGGGCGGGGGATGGCTGTCTCGGGCTAAAGTGACACGATAAAGCATCGGAGCATGAGCACAGAGACGGCCCCGGGGCATGCTTTGAGCTGTATGCGGACAGTGTGGATGACACGCACAGCGCCGGATTCAGTTTGTTGACCAAAACCGAAAAGGTCGAGCTCAGCATTATTCTCATCAGCGTTTCTCTTCACGCGCATGACGACACCCAGGAAAAGACTTAGAGAAAGTCAAAAGGAAAACATTCAGCAAGAGAAGGTGATGCTGGCCAGGTAGCATGAACGAACAGGAAGTGGAAAGAAGTGAATCGCATGATTGAATTGACTGGAAAGTTGCAATGCATTCAGTCAATGGCCAAAAGGAGGCAGTAGCTCCAACATCAACAACAATGAGATTGCGAAACACCGGAATCCCCTCGGGCTCGGTCTGGAGTCTCCCCCGCTACTTTGGCCTTGTATGCATTCATACGTGGCTGACCTAGGTCAGGAAGAAACATTCCAGAGAGAGATTTCCGTAGTAATTGCACTGCTACTCTTTGTCAATAAAGTAGCTATCCATGTAAATGTCCGTTCGAAGACTTGGAGACGGGTGTGTCCGGACAACTCGGATCCTTTTGAACCGTCCCGCACAACTTCGATAATTCATTCATGGGCCCCCGGTCACCGGGGAACACTCGGAAGCGACACAACTGCCGGCATTCGTTGTCCCTTCATCATGGTATCTGAAACAGATTAGATGTGATGACTAACTCAAAAGCGGCCACTCGGGATGAACGACTTCAGTCGGAGAGGGGGAGATCCCTTCTTTGAGCCTGCTTGTGCTAGCTGCTGAGGGTGGGTTCGTAGACCTTACGGAGATTATCTGCATCTGTTCCCGTAGGTGTCCAGAAAGCTAGTGCCTTCATCAAGCATCTCTTCAAGCGCTGGAAAGCAGGCAACAAGCAGCCTCGCGGAGTGCCACCAAGCTCGTCGCCATAGCGAAGCACCTCCGACAAAGGAGAAGAAGCAAAGGAGCATGAATCAGGAGAAACAGCCGAGAAACATGCCGAAGGAACAGGAAAAGAGATTGCACCAGGGACAGCCGAGTTTGGCAGACGAGACCGATATCTTGAATGCAACAGCGGAGCATTAACCCTGACAGAGTATCCTTGTAAGCATTCCGGAGACTGTGAAAAACGGGGACCTGAGGGAGGAAAGAAGAGGAAGTGCATGGCACCAAGAAGAACAGATGCCAAGTAGGGACAGCGTGTCTGATTCGCGATACCGGCCAGTCCTTCTTCAACGGCGGTGTATAGCAGTTGTGCTTTTTCTTGATTCTTTCCTTCACTGGACCGCTTCTCCCGACTGACGGGAATGTGTCCCTGTCCTTCATCTCGCTCCTTGCTGTGTCCGCTGGGCACTCTGATGGTCTTTTCTGCAGCCTGTTCTTCGTCATGGCTGGATACGTCTTCCTCTTCAGCATTCCGGCCAGTCTCTGAAGTATCGGCGGAACTCCGGGAGTAAGAAACAGAAGACATTGAAGACAGAGAGCCCCGTGTCCAGTTGTCACAGGAATCAAGTCTAAACAGGAGAGAGGCCGGGTGCGTTCTGACGCAGGGGGCGGTCCGGCTCAACGTAAGCTGTCTGCTGTCCCCTGACTCCTCAGAGCCTTGGACAACGCTTTCGTCGTGATCGCCTGTATACAGTGTCACCCGGGAGCCCGGAGACGCCGAAAGGGAAGGAGACAGTGCCGCCAAACAGGGCGAGGAGCGAGAGTTAAGAGGCGAGTCCGGGTGTCGCAAAACAAGCGGTTTTGAAGAGTGAGTAAAGGCGCAAGAAGGCGAACCCGACGAAGTAGATGAGCTTTGGGAAACAGTCTCCGTTAGCGTCATTTCTCTCGTTAGCCGGACGATCGTCAGCTTCCTTTCTCTTGTGCCCCTCCGTCCTGCGTGGCTGCGTCTCACCGCAGGCCACTCAACGAGGCTAGGTCCGACAAGAAGGCCTCTTTCTTCTTTTAAAAAAGTCGGAATTCCGGCCATGTTTCTTCTTCGTCTCGACACCAAAGAGGTTTCCTTTTCATCACTTTCCCTCGTCGTTCTGTCCGCGGTGTTCGCGGGGTCTTGTTTATTCAGGGCAGGGCTCTGGGAGCATTCGCCCTTCTGGGGGTCGCCCCATCCCTGTCTCTTCCAAAAAGCCTTCCTGTGTTTTCTAGTTCTTCCCAGAGTGCGACAATACCGAGCCTCGCTAGCGGCTTCCAAGTTCATCTCAACAGAACTACTTTGTACATGTCCCCATTTCTTGCCACTTTTCCTGTTCTCTCCACAGCGCCGACACACGGAGACCGAGCGCAAGCCAGCTTTACGGCCTACGTCCTGGTCTTCCTTTGGTTGTCGATTCAAGTCTGTGTTGTCCCCTCTGCGCATGGAACTCATCTGATCTCTCCTATCGGTTCCCCGAGGCTCCCCAATGGTCCTCTCTACGTTTCTTGGGCCGAAGTTATACTCGACTTCAGACATCACGCCTGCGTTAGGAAGATGCCTTTTCTTCGCAGTCATCTCCGTACCACTTTCCTTTCCAGATGAGCTATGCGCGTCCCACTCTTCGGTGTCTTTCTCCTCCCTTTCCCCTGTCCTGCTTTTCTCTCTTGGAGAGATCTTCCTGTCCTCACTCGTCGTGCCTGAACTCGAGTCGTCTTCTTCGATGTGCCTCTTCCTTCCCCGTCTCCTCAGTCTGTCCCTGGCTCGGGTTTCTGCAGCGGCGACTTCCAGAAGATCAAGAAGAACCGTAGCGCTGCCTACTAGATTTTTTTTTGCACTGCCTGAGAAGCACTGCTCTGTCCGACAGTGCTGACGCGTGTTTTGACTGTGGAAATTGTGAGACGATTTGTTAATTGAGAGGTGTCTATCCTTGATTCGGGTGCCCGCAGCACATCTCCGTATCTCCATCTCTTGGCTGTACAGCCTCCACGACGTTCGGCGGCCACTGCTCACAAGTCCTCCGCGTTGAGGCACTGTGCAATCGTCGCTGCCGCTTGGAGTCGTTTCAGCTTTGCTGCCGACTGTACCGGAGTACGGTGCAAGGCTATCTTTCGTGGTGGAGACCTTGTTTTCTTTTTGCCTCTCTACCAATTTCTTTCCGTTCTCTTTACTCTGCCCGCCTTCTTCCCGTAGAGGTTTCCCAGTGAACTCCGACAGCCTTGCCAGCGGAATTGTTGGAGTGCTGCCCCTAGGAGATACACGCAACTTTTTGAGGGTGGTAAAATCCTTCATTAGTATCTACGCAAACAACAACGCACCAAATACACACAAGATGCTTGTCATGCTGCTGCGGCCTGCGGCTGGGCGGTGAGTAGGGAAAACAACGTTCGTTTGTCCTACCGCGTAGCAAAGGGTGTGTCGACTGCAAAGTGAAAACCGAGGAGTGCCGAGCCTGGAGGCAGACAAGGCGTGATTTCTTTGCTCGCGCTTAGGAAAACAGTGACAACTGGGAAGCTCGGGTAGAAAGAGGGCTCAGTCACGAAGCATATTTTCGGCTGTGTTTCCTGCCCGGAGGCTCACCGGGGGACGTGCCCGTGTCTACTGAGTTTATATCCCGCCCAGTACTCCAGCGCGGCAGTAGCCGGTTAAGGCGGTCCGACGCTCGGGACAGGAGAACACGCGAGATGCCTGCCGGTGTGTCGTAGACTTCTTGGGAATGTTACGCAGTTGTTAGAATGATAGCATCATGGCCCCCCGCCCCACCTATACTGGCGATTGATGGACGAATTAACTTTCTCCGAAGACACGCCGCAAGGTTGGAGCTCCACGTATATATTCTTTTGTATGGACAATATGCACTTGGCTCGTGTTCCTATACTGCGGCCTACGGGAGGGCGCCCGATGCGAGAGCGGGAGTTCTGAAAACGCTCACCCCAGCTAATATACCAGACGCTGTACAGCAGACTGGATGTCCGCATGTCGACCCGATGCGATGCACAAGGGCAGTGAGAGACAGCAGACGAGCAAACCGCTTCTCTCCTGTTCCTTTCTTTGCGGTTCTTTCGAGTCTTCTGCATGCAGCTCTTTCGTCGGCCACCTCGCTGGCTGTCGGTTCTGTTTCTCCCCTGTCATTGGCTTTTCTTCGGCTTTCTTCATGTGAGCCAACGTCAGCTTCTTTCTTGGTTATCAGTCTTGTCTTTTTCTCTCGCCTTCCAGCGTGCTTTCCTTCAGTCGGGGAGGGTCTGCGTATTCTTCTCCTGCAGCACCTGGACTCACCGGACCGACGCTCACCTGTCAAATTCCTTTTGCTTTCCCCACTAGCCTGCTTCATCCACCGTTGCTCGTCCTGGGCACCCTTCTTTGCAATTCCTTCTCTCTCACATTCCGTACATCTCGCCCCAGCCCGTTTTGTTACAACCTGCTGTCCGGTTTCTGTCGCCTTGGTAGGGATCCGGAGTTTCTTCCGGGGGAACGCCTGAATGTGCCGCATCTCAGTGCTCTCCGTAGCCGGCCGGACCAATGCTTTCAGCTGTAGGTGCGCTGGCTTGCATCCTTTGAAGTTGTCCAAACGCGTCGCTGTTGCACGTGGAGCTATCGCCGTCGCGGCCGCTGCTATGTCTTGGGGCGAGATACCTATATTCTTCCTGAATCTGGCTTCGCAGAGCGTTCTCAGATGAGGCGACTCGACCGCGCATTTCAGTTCAGATCCGGAAGGCCCCCAGTCGACGCGTTGACCCCGTATGCTCCGGCTCACTCCTAGGTGACCCAGAGAGGCCCCGGGCAAGAAGGCACCTGGCACCGTCTCGATTGTCTCCGCGTCCTCTGAGAGGCGACTTTTTTCTGTTTCCGGAGTTGACTGAAGCATGCTTTCAAGCTTTTCTAGGGCAGAAAGCGACATAGACGGCCCTGGGATAATACGCTGATTCTCTAGGAAGCTGACAGGCTGGTCACTCTCTATATGTCTCGGGGCGATGTGGGACTCAGTTTCGGGTATGCTGAACAACCTAAGAGCCACCAGACCTGACACAAGCGGAGGGAAACAAATGCCTTGCGAGGCTTCTGAGGTCTTTTGCGCCTGCTGCAGGAAAAGACTGGGAGTATCGACGGAACCTTGAGGTGTAGAGGAGTGCTCGGCTGCATCTCTGGGTAGCGGTGAGTAGCTGTGTCTGTTGCAGCCGCAGATCTTCTGATTGAGGCAGGCGTCGCTTGTCCGCTGAAGTCTTTTCTTTCTGGCCTGTCGTCTATGCAGTGCAGGAAGACGACAATCCACTACGTGTGGCCCGGGTGCACAACCTGTACTGTGGCAGCCGAGTCTCTGATACTGTCTTTCTCGCGTTTCTCCTTGTTCCGAGCTCGGGGCAAACGTACTATGGAAACCGGTGGCTTCTTTGACGATTGCTGGGTATTGTTCGCTTCGGCCGATTGGAATCACGGACGGCACAGAGCAGCAGTACTCCAGCGGAGGGCATCTCAGATCAGAAGTCAGCGCGCGAAAGGCTTTAAGGATCAGGTCTTGGTGCGCCACACGCCTTTGCCATGCGTGAAGTGTACGAGAGGACGTGCGGTGCAGTAAGGCGACGAACGCTAGACAGGCTGCTTAGAAAGACGACAACCAAAAATAAGGAGCACGGTGTTTTCCAGCGCAGTGTAGAAGCAGTATGGCAGTAGATCCGCGTACGTTCTTATGGCTGATGGAAGAGGACTAAGTCATTTACTTTTGTAATTTCCTTACAAGCGACTGTTCGAATTGTAAAGCGGAGTTTACAAGAACAGAGGTGGCTAAACTATCGTAAGGTGGATGAGTGCATATTCTTTCTGGCCGTACTTTAGCCCTTTGACGACGCAGAGCACTGGACCGGATACCCAGGGAACCGTGCTATGTGGAAAAACGCTTTTTACGCCGTCTAGATCCTGTCACACTCACAACGCAGACAGTTCGCTCGTTGCAAAGAGATGACGGCAGTACAAGCTCGAACTCGGTGCGACCTTCGAGGCCGAGATTCAGGTTGACCCTAGAGCTGAGGACGTCCGTGTGTCGTCATGTTTGCACCGCACACCGTCCACACTCTCGAGGGACCTGGTCGTCAACCTTCCCGAAGGGGGCACGACACCGAGCCAGTGATAAGTCCCCGCGGTCGCAAGGGCGCACATACATCTTCGGCCTGATATGTATGCCGGTCACACAGATAGGCCACGGTCGCCGTGTGGCGGGCATATCATTGGACTGGGGGCACATTGGTGACTTTCGCATCGCACCCTGTTAGAGAGTTCGACTTGACTTCGCCTCGTCGGCGATGTCCTAGGGGATTGAGAGTCCAGTTGGCTTATCTCTGTCTAGGCTGCGACGACCTGGGAACCCCCTAGATCCAACACAAACGGAGCCAGCCCCTCATCGGACTACGACTGAAGCTGGACTGTGTGCAGCTATCCTCGGAGAATAGAAAAAGTAGTGTATGCAGCACGTGTGGCGAGAGCACCGCGTTGTAGTACCACTAAATCAGTGTGACAGAGGGTTTCACAGCACTGGGGTATGTAAAATTAAGCACGGCGACAAAGTCGCCGAAGGTGGTGTGATGTGAGGGGAGGGTGAGCAAAGTCGAAACCTGGTAATTCGCCTGGCCAGCCGTCAAGAGATCTACAGACCATCGCGTAGTCCAAGGCTGACCTACTTTCATAACCGCAGGAAAGTGGACGTCATACTGAAGAGTCGGTACCTACCGAAATGGGGATCCAGCAGATTCCAGGGCCAACTCGACAGGAGGATTTTTCTCCCGATTTCGCCCGGCAACAGCACCACCGGTAGAACGTGTAGGCAGACCATCTGCAGCCGGTGTAGTGGCGCACCAAATGTATACCCTCGGTTTTGCTGGACCACTACTCCTGACGCCCGAGGGTCGCCTGCGGACGCGTTGCTCCCCTGGTGTCTGCACCTCCAGACGGCCGTGCCAGGGCAACCGAATCCACCAGCTCCTTCAGAATGATCTGTGTCGCTGTATTTCTCTGCTGGTTGTGCCCGGCACCGCGTGGTGTGTTCGGATCGGCTGTCGTGGTCAGGCTCGCCATCCGCTCCGGGCGAGGTTGTCCATTGAGGACAAGGCTCCCTCGCCGCTGAGCGGACGCGGCGCAGCGTGACGCCAAGCAATAAGAGAATTGAGTGAGTCAAAAAATCTCGAAGTTTTTGGAAAAGCGCTCGCGCCCGACATCGGTGTCTACGGCTGTATCCGTTGCCTTTCCTGTAAACGCCGCAGGAGAGCCGCTGGACAGAAGTTGTCGCGAAGTTCAGTTCGATGAGTGCTGAAGGGATAACCAGGAAAGAGAACGTTTCAAAAAAGGCGGTTGCAGAGCATTCTTCTTTACGCTAGATCGTCTGCTGCGTGCCTTAGCCCATTACCTCGGGTGCAGTAGCCACGAGCTCGCGTCCCTCACTATGTGACTTCAGGTGACAACGCTGCTGGCAGTTGGTGCTGGCTCTTCTGGCGCTCGCTCTACCCAGCAGCCCGTCACTCAGGGACGCGTCAGCCCGCCACTCGACTCTGCTTAGCGGACTCTGCAGACTAGAACGGATGGGTTGCACATGAGCATCTCGCAGCTCCCCTCCAGACTGTAGGGCGTTCCGTTGAGCACTCACCATGTTGGAAGATACAGCAGAGGTACGCGACGCGATCGACACCGCGCAGGGCCTCCTCGACAGACAATCGGACTGGGACTCGCTCGGCAACAGGAGCCCTCACTTTTTCCCTCTCCGCACTCTCAGTTTTCCTCGCCTTCTCAATCGCTGGTGCGCATTTGACGGCATCTGCTCTGCGCGGCAGCTGCGTGTCCGCGCCGGGATGGTAGCCTCCGTCATCGCAGGAGGCTGTGTGCTCGACTCGCGCGCGCTCGGCGTCACCGCACGCGGTGCATCCGTTATAGACGAGGCTGCCTGATGGATCTCCTATAGTCCGCGCAGCTCCCTGGGTACTGCTTGGGTAGGGGAGAGTAAAAATGGAAGCGAAGAAGACGTTGAAAGATAGTTGGCTCAGCAGCCACAGGACGCTTTTCTCGATGGCGTCTGCTTCCAGGAAGCCGCGCTGAAGGACGGCTGATCCGGTCAGCTTCGTCGAGGATCTACTGCCAGAAAACGCCGTCCTGTCAGTGCGGTCGCCCCTACTCACGTGCCGTGGGGGGAAGGGGCAGGAAAACAGCTGTCTTCTGCGGGCGAGGATGCTGCTGATACGTCCGAGGCTCCTGAGAAACAATTTCTGCGCTGGCCGCCACCTGCCAAACGGTACAGGAAAAGCTTGTCGGAGTCTCCACCAATGGGCGAGGCGAAGCCGTTTCACAGGAGGACGGATACCTAGCAACACTGCGCGTGGGCAACAGCTGTATTCCTGACTGTATCGGTGTGAAAGGAGACGAAGGCAGGAGGCGTGGCGCAGAGCGGGCGCTAGGAAAACAAGAGCGAGAGCAATGAAGAGATCCGAAGCTTTGTGCGACCGGTACCCAGTTGAATCGAAACCAGGAGCTTGGAGGCGTTGAGAGCTGTAGCGGTCTGTGGGGGCAGTATTAGCCTTGATGGCTCTATTCGGAAACGTGACCATGTCCAGTTCCGCGAGATTTTTTGTCCGAGTACCTTTCGGCGAGTACAGGTATTTCTGGTATCCGGACAGGACTCCTGCGTTCTGGAAAGCTGCGCTGGAAAAGCGATGTGATTCAACTACAGTCCGAGGTGCAGAGGGAGCAGTATGTCCGCTTGCAGAACCGGTAGCTGCGGGCGCTTCACTGCCGATTTGCACCTCCGTCGAACCCGTTATTTGTCCAGGAGAATCAAGAAGTCCTCGCTTCTGTGGCGCGGCAGTAGAGAAGCAAGGGGAAAAAGAGAATAACGAAATGGCCGCACGACACGTTACGAGAAGTGACAGCACGTCAGACAAACAACGTGCTGCACACTGTCGGCGCCTCCTTGGGTCCTGGCCCTCAAAGGAAGGAATGCCACTTCTGAATCTGCCCACATCGAAGTGACAGCAAAACGGGGACACAGCAGCTACGTCAGGTAAAGCGCCTCTCTTCGTCCATTTCAGAGGTGCTGCGGAACCTCGCACTAGTGCTGGAGACGCCGCTGCTCCTTTGCAGCTCCCCTTCCCTTCACGACAAGCTCCGGTACACGTCCTGTATGCCTTCAGAACCGCTCCGCTCTCTCTGGCCTTCCCGGCACACTCGTGGGTCGCTGCCGGCGGGTCCTGCCAGGGAGGCTTCGTGCAGGGCTTCGCACAGAGTGTAGGGTAAGTCGTAGACAAACGAAACATCCACAGCCACACCTGCAGTGTGCATTCCAGGGAAAGAGCCGACGACAGTGCCGCCAGAAAGTGGTCAAGAAAAGAGATGCACATGTACATGAGGTGTCTCGCTACATGGGGACATCCCATCGTAGAGCGGAAGTTCGGAAGATATGCTGCAGTCAGTCGCTCCAATCTGTGCCACACATGGTACGAATTCAAACCAGTCCGAGGAGCCACGTCGTCGTGCAGCTGACGGTTGGAAGCTCCTTCAGAAAGACGGGCTTCCGGATATGCTGAAGTGCGCGGTCGGGCAAGCGACGCATTCGGCAAAATGTCGCGGAAGAGTGGACGTCCGGCTCGGGACCCGCTTAGCCCAAACGTAACGCAGTTGAAATTTGCAGCGTAGAAGAGCAGGAACTCGACTAGAGATCTGACAGCTGAGACGTCATACACAGTTAGCAAGATGAAAAAATTTCCAGACCACGAGAGGGTAACTGGGCTGCGTCCTAACAGTTACGGGATCGAACGTGCTAAACTGTACCTGGACTGCAGGGGCGGTGCGGCGCGCGCGCTGAGTGCAGTCCCGGGGAGTCAGACTGAACTAAGACAGGATGGCTCTACTGCACTGCAAGCTGACTAGTGAAGACTCGCAGTGCGCTTTCGAGCACCCTTCTACCTTACCCTGTAAAGAGGGAAGGAGACCGCCTAGAATACCACGAGAGTCCCAGGAAGCTGGCGGTCTCGGAAATTCACGGGCAGCGACTGCTTCGGTCGCAGAACGGAATCTCAGTGAGCGACCGGAGGCGTCTTCCCCTTGGGCACAGTCACATGAGCCCGGAGAAGTTTCGATAGGTGGAGCCTGGGACAGAAGCTGCTTCCCGTCTCCCGTCACGCCTCGTAGAACCGTGGTCAACCCTTGTTTCAGGAGTGCGACAGACTGAGACCACTGCCACAGTGTTTCAGCTTGCATCGAGTGGTGTCGCGCCCTGGGGTATAGCTGCTCACCCACTCCCCTACAGCGTTCTGGGCGCGGCACTGCTTCTATCACTGCCGTCCTGTCGGGATGACCGTCCTCATCTCGTCCCGCGACCTCGGAGGCTGCATTCGATAGATTCTGGCCGAGAAAGAGAGCGCACTCCAACAATCTAAACAGTCGACATGGACTGCGAGGCTGTGGCCGGGTCGCGTTTGGGACAAGCTGCTGCGAGCTGTGACTCGTGTCGGACAAGAAACCACAATCCACCAGAAAGCCCTCCGCAGTTGTTCGGCGGGAACTGGTGAGCACGCTCGCTCTGGCAGAATCACCACAGGCGGTCTCTGGCGCGCGAGCCAGGTTACCGGTCATCACTGCAATTGACTCGACAAGGGAATTTCGGTACGCGGTGAAGCACCCGCACTCTCCACGGGCTGATGTCACAGGGTTACTGAGCGCGCCGGGGTTCTCGCCTTTTTCTGTCGTTGCATGGCTGGCGGCGGAGGGTTCCATTCTGCCTGTCCGTTGGTCAAGGCCTTTGCTCGGCTTGAGCGTCTGACGCCTGCGGTCAAGTTACGCGCGGAGTAAAATTCCAGAACGCAAGTCCGTCCTCTCTCCGGACAGGATGGAGCCCTTGGTGTGTCCGCATTGATGCCCTTGTGGAGACGGTGCACATGCTTTAAAGACATTGAAACTTAGTTGGTGGAACTGCAATGTTCTTGACCAGCACCAGTACTGAGGGAGGTCAAACAAACGTCGAGAGATTGCGCGTCAAGTCGAAGGCGTCTGGAAATGGTGATCAGTGATGCTGCATGAGCCACGAGGTGCCAGGTGCCGGAGGAAACCAAAAGCCGGATTTACCTGTTCGACTCGAAGACTTTCATGAATCATGCAGCCAGCAGAGAACACGGTGGTTGACTCAGGGAGAAGACTTCTCTAAGCTTTGTCTAATCTCGGAGAGGCAAAAACAGCAGGCGCCCTCTGATGGCGCACAGCTCCACGGTTGTGAAACGGGCAGGGCATAGAAGTCTGTGCTTCTCTACGGTCGTGCAGGTGAAAAGCGGCGGAGAGGGGACGCTTGACTGCTGCCTCCTTGGTCCCCTCTCCCGCTTCGGGGTTGGGACAGCGAGCTCCCGATGTCCCCTGGAATCTACGACGCAGACCCCAGTGACCAGAGCTTGTTCGCGCGAGCACCTGTCTGGGGGAACCTGGCTGCAGGTGGACTTCTTCTCTGTCCACTCTATAAGTTCTTCTTCACGTAGACCCACACAGCTTCGTGCCGCAGACTGTAGTAGCGTCCGGAGAGAAATCTGCCTCCTTTGCGCGTCCACGCAGTCCCGCAGAGCGTTCAGTCCGAGCCAAATACCTCCTCTGTGTATGTTTTCCTTGCCGGGGTACGACTTCGTCCAAGCTTACACCGAAGTCAGCGTGAGTCAAAAATGCACTTTGCTTGCGGTGACGAACCCGTGAATGTTGCTTTACATCAGGCATTTGGGTATGCCAGGCAAGATCCCGGTGCAGAAAGACTTAGTTAACCAAGAAAAACACACGCCTGTCCCCGCCCTGAATGATCACTCATGAGCTCTTCGTAGGCAACACTGCCGACCGAAAGCGCTAGGATAGTGATGCAGCTGCGCTGCTTCTTGGCACTAGTCAGGAGAAGTGTCCAGGGACAGCCTTTTAAAAGTGGTAAGACGCTGGCGACAGGCGAGTTCTGGCCTCGAATTCTCAGGTATCCAGCCATTTTCTGGTGGATGTGTGCAGCCCGCCAGGAAGCTTCGCTTGAAGACCTTTTCCCAGCCTTTTATGCAGCCGGTACGGGATGAATTCAATCCAGAAGACACACTGGAAACTAGGAGAGCTCCCCGCCTGTCGATCGGAACGCTGTAGCGCCTGGGCTGCGGCTCGGGCGGCCCCGGTTGTGTGTGGCACCGTGTGACGTGTATGATGGGCACGAGTTACGCGTGTAAAGGAGAGTGGTGTGAGTGCTGTCCGTGGCGGGGACGTCTCGTCTGACTGGGCGTTATAAGGACGTTCGAAAACGAAAGCCTTCAGTTAGGGATTAACTGGGTGTTGCGCCAGCGGTTGCGTCCGTCTTCCGGACTATGCGGGTTCAACTGTTTCGTGTCGGCGAGGCCGCACGCTCTAACAGCAACCGGACTGACGCTTCGCAACTGCTGCCTTTGTAGTGGGAAGTGAAATGTCTTTCCTCGGTCCAAGCAGCAGACAAATTCCGGTGTAGAGAATTAGGTGCTAGGTCTGCAACCCCAGTCAGAGGCCGCACAACAGGGTAGACCCGCGCTGTCGGTCTAGAGGCGACCCGGCGAACCGGCCGGGTAGCCTCCAATCCGAGAGCGTCTCATACGAAGATCAGGCACGGAAAGCGTCTCAGAAGACCGAAGTGGACCACACACCCCTAGATATACGGGGTGCTCGGCCCCAAGCCTCCCCGTTACTCAACACCGCTTTTTGGAGGTTCCCCTTTTTGAACTCTCAGCGAAGAAAGCGGCAGTGTAACTGCGGCTCTACGTTCAGGCATTCAGTTGGCAGAACCGTTGCGGGTCTTCCTTTTCCTTCACGCAGCGTAAAAGCCCGACCAGAGTAGTGAAAGACCACTTCCTTGCTTCTTGGACGCGGGCACTCTCGGACGAGAGCCCCACGGTCTGGCAGCCGCGCAGGTGTTTTCTTGACGCCGAGACTTGGTCCCCGAGCATCGCTCACGATCAAACGCCGGGCACAGAGTCAACCCGGGCGTCCAAGAAATCGTAGACACCTGCCCATCAAGCGTCACTTTCCCAGTCTCGAATCCCGCCTCGTGTCCAAGGGTCGCGAGGAAGCATGGAGGCGCAACCAGGAAACACCGACGCCGCCACAAGGCGTTCGCCCAGCGCCCTTGCTATCGACGCGTACAAAGCTTCTCTTGGCATGACCAAGGAGAAAGACTTTTTTGAGTGCGACCGGCAGTACATGTGCAGGAACTACGCGCCGGTCCCTGTGGCCATATCGAAAGGTCAAGGTGCTTCTGTATGGGATGTTGAGAACAAGAAGTACTACGACTTTCTTTCTGGTGTCTCAGTATGTCTGCACTCCACCTAAGCAGTCCGTCGGTGTAATTTTCTAGACCTTTGCCTCTCCACATGAACCGTGTGACGATCTTTTTTATCCTCAGCATTCCGACTGGGGGTTGCGGCACGTTGCGGCACGGCACCCGCCTGGAGAGGCGAGTAGACGTCTTTCGTGAGCAGAGGCCGCTGCATAATTGCCAGCAACACATTTCTTTACTTATTTAGGCGACACAGCATCAGGCTTGAGGCAGGCCAAAGAGAACTCGGCTGCGAAGGCGTGCTTGGTTCTGAGTGATGACAGATGCACAATCCCTGCCACTCCCACACGCTATGAAGTGCCGTCGTTATACTTCCGCGCGATCGCTGAACTTATTCCGTCTCGCGGGCTGGTAGCAATGACGTAGTCATTTGGTTGTACTGATGTGTCATGCTGGCTGCTTGTGTCAATATCTATAGAGCCTTTCTCAGGGACACTGCCACCCGCGCATCATTCGGGCCCTGCAACAACAGGCCGAGCGCCTTACGCTTACTCTTCGGTCATTCGAGAACGATGTTACAGGGCCGGCGTGCAGGTTCATAGCGGAGCTCTTCGGGTATGAAAGGGTGCTTCTGATGAACACTGGTGAGCAGCGGATTCTGACTGACTTTGTCCTACAGACTTGGAATTTCGCCCGTGTATCAGCGAAGGATGCGGTGTCCTGATCCTTGGTTGACACTGATCGCGTAGATGTGGGGGGTCAGGTAAGGGTGGTACCGTATGGCATGGAAGGCTCGTCGGTAGGTGGAGTGTCTGCCTGCAGATGCAGAACACCACCGGTAGCCGGCTGGGAGGTTATCAGTCTTCTGGAGTAACAGGGGGTTCAGAGGAGAGGAGTGGTTGCATTGAGTATCTCCTCTCTTCAGCTGCTGCTTTACTTCGGACACTTGGGCTTTACTGAATCCGAGTTACCTGTTTTCAATGCAGGAGCCGAGGCAGGCGAATCAGCGGTAAAGATTGCCCGGAAGTGGGCATACGAAGTGAAAGGCGTACCACAGGACACCGCGAAGATTGTCGTGTGCAAGGACAACTACTGGGGCCGGACCATCGCTGCTTGTAGTTCGTCGACTACATTCGACTGCTACAATAAGTGAGTGGTTTTGGAGCAGTCGGAGCAAATAGCACTACTTAAGCAGTGAAACTTCACTGGTGTGCCAACCGGTCTGGACGGACTCATGTCGGACTCATATTTATTCTTTGCAGCTTCGGGCCGTTTGTCCCGGGGTTTGTCATCATTGACTACAACAACCTGGAGGCTTTGAAGGAGGTCCTCGAGGACCCGACAGTGGCTGCGTTTTTTGTCGAACCGATACAAGGAGAAGGTGGAATAAATGTACCGTCCGCTGGCTACCTGAAGCATGCTCATGAGCTCTGCAAGGCCAAAAATGTTCTCTTGATTGTTGACGAAGTTCAGACCGGTCTGTGCCGGACTGGTAGAATGCTTGCCGCTGACTATGACGACGTCAAACCAGATTTGGTGTTGCTCGGAAAAAGCCTGAGTGGCGGGGTACTGCCCGTCAGCGCAGTCATGGGGAATGCCGCGGTCATGGACGTTCTGACTCCCGGAACTCATGGCAGCACTTTCGGAGGGAATCCCCTTGCATGCGCTGTCGCAGTGGAAGCATTGAGCGTTTTGAAAGACGAAAAACTTGCTGAGCGTGCCGCTAAACTTGGAGAGCAGTTCCGGGAGAGAATGAAGAGAGAGTTGGAGGGGAAGTTACCGTGGGTCAAGGATATCAGGGGAAGGGGTTTGCTTAATGCAATTGAAGTAGACCTTGATATGGTTAACCCGGATGACATCATTCTAAGGCTAAAGGACAACGGTGTTCTATCCAAGCCGACCCGTGTAAAGGTCATTCGTTTCATTCCCGCTTTGACAATCACCGAGGAGGAGCACGAGGACGCAATGAAACGGATCGTCGAGAGTTTTGTGCAGGTCGAAGCAAATCGGGGAAAGTAGGCGATCCCACCCGGAGACTTGAATAGCCTGTGCCGCAGTATCCCGAGAACTCTTCATTCTGTTTCGTACGGAGTTTTCCCTTTCTGAGTTTGTGACTGTCCGCGTTCTTAACGACCGTCACCCAACCAAAGTTCGGCTGGATTACAGGCTCTACCGTCACTAAGTCGTATTGCCGAAAACCGGCGAGCCGTCTCCACGTTTTCAGTAGATTAGTAAGGCCACGCTGTTGCGAACACCGTTTTTACGGAGTTAAGAAGCCTCCTCGGGGTGAGCCCAAGCAGCTAGGCGCCGGTCGGGCGGACGGCTCTGGCAGGTTCCCTGGTACAGCGCCTGGCGGCGCAGTATGCAGAGACTTGACTAGCCATGTAGCGTGCACAGCGGGACGATGCCGTCGCGCGTGTTGGCGTTCAGACAATCGGAGTCGACAGTCCCGAGTCACAACACACAAAACAGAGAGCATACCCGCCTGGAAGTACCGTGCCACCTCCCACAATTGCATATCTTCTGGCGCGCGAGCCAAGGCCGGCGACCTCCTCAGTTCAAGATTGTCCGGGATAGCCGGGTGAACGTCTCGGCAGTCTCCGGGCAGACGGACTACCAGGCCTAAGAGTAGGCCATGAGATATGCTTAAGATGATAGAAGCTTCTCTTTCGTAGTGGCTTCTGTAAGAATAGCCTGCATACTCACCGGATTCAAGAAGACGTCAACTTCGCAGCCGGGGTCGCTGGCACGCCGCAGGCCGTAGTGGACTTCATCCGGGGTCGCACGGTTCGTATTGTTTTGTCTACGAATATCTCTGCCTCACCGCCTGGCCCATAAACTCCGGGCACTTTTTGGAGGGCAGAAGGATGATGCAGGAGTCTGCCCCAGGGTCTGCTGGCTCTGGCCGGCAGTTTAGAGAATCCTGTTACACAGGATACAATTCGAAGCTAAGCAAGGTGTTGTTCCGGGGAATCTCGTTCGCTAAGTTCTCGCCGGCGACAACGTCACCTGCCTTGAATGCTCCAAGTCTAGTATATGGAAGTCCTCACTGGTGGCAATGTTGTCTGCCTTGAATGCTTCAGGTCCCGGTCTGCCACAGCTAAGGCCGCGGCGGGAAGTGGTTCCGCGCCTCCTAGTGTTGGGTGCGGAAGATTGCTGAAAACGGCAACTAGGCCCCTGTTTTTGGCAGATCACATGCAGGAAGCGTTACTCCCCGTGCTTCCTGTAGGGTGTTTCTTTTGGTTCGCGCGGGGGTGCTGACGTGCCGCATCTGGGGTAGCAGGCGGAGGACAGGCAGGTGGGCACCTCAGACCACTTTCGGAGCTGAGTACCTGGACGAGTACTGACATCGCCAATGATGCGACTCCCCACCAGGCCGCGATGTCCTGGACTCTTCTTACAGTCCGTTCAGCAGATTTCTTTTTCAGGTCAACTCTCGCAGACAAACTTAAAGGTGAAACTTGTACAGCTCTTGACTCGGTCAGTACCGGCGTTACACATTTCATCCGCACTGATCGAGCAATGCAACGTAATACTTTTGGTTCCGTGTACGCTCCAAAAGTCGGCGTAGACCATACAAGCTCCTTCTCCTCTTTCGCAATGGATCTGATTCCGTTTGATGGCTTTTTCAACGGACTCTTGGAGTCGCCGTTGCTTATGGTTTTGGCCTGCTTGGGGGTCTGCAAGATCTTGGGTGCTTTGTTCAACGGGCTCTGGTGCCTGTGCGCAGCACTCCTCCTCCGTGACTGTGACTTTCTGACAAGGATTCTTCCCGAGAAGAAGTCATATTGGAAGAACAGGACAGCATGGGTTACAGGTGAGAGGTGGCCTTGTTGGAGTCTCCCCTAGGCAGAAAGGCCGAATTCGACCTTTTGTGTCAAACATACTACGGTTCCTTGACGGTGTCGTTTCTCAGGAGCATGCAGTGGCATTGGACTGAGCACTGCCAAGCTGCTGGCCCAACGTGGTTGCAAGATCATCATGTCCAGTAACAGGCCTGACGCGCTGAAGAAAGCAGTAGAGGAGATAATCAAGCACTGCAACAGCAAGGGAGTACAGCGAAGCGAAAAAGACTTCCTCGTTCTTCCCTGCGATATGCTTCATGTTGAGACACTGGACGAAACTGCGAAGAAGGCCAAAGCATGGCAAGGAAAAATCGATTTTCTCTTCAACAATGCGGGTATGGTCGAACTGCTGTTTGGGCGTTCGTCAGCCAGTCTGATGCTCGCGCGTTGCTTCCAACTACTATTGCCATAATATTTTCTCTGCCTGCGCTTGCCTGTAGGAATCATCGGTGTTGGCGCGCTGATGCCATACGAATCGGACGAGCGCGTCGTCATCATTGATTTGCTGGCGCAGATTAAGCTGACCAAGCTAGTCATCCCGTACATGAAAGAGGCGGGTTTCGGTCACATCATTTTCACGGATTCCATGTATGGCCGTTTTGTCACCGGCGGCTTCGCCTCTTACTGTGCAGCGAAGCATGGCCTCAGAGCTTTTGCTGAAGGAATTGACCGTAAGTTTGCTTCACGCCTGTCGGCTCCGATTCTCTGGTTTCGTAGCATTCGCTGTGTGTGCGACAGCTGGTGTTGTAAAGGTGCCTTCACGCTCTCTCTCACGTTGTCCAATGTGCTGCCTGTCCAGGAGAGCTCCGGGCGAAAGGTTACGATATCGCCATCACCAGCATTTGCCCCGGCTGGGTCGACACGCCAATTTACTCAAGAGCCCTCGGACCCGAGGGTTTGCCCGAGTCCGTCGACTACAAAAGCAAGAAGGTCCAAATAGGTGGGTCGACCAGCGCAGGCCTCAACGGCAAAGCAGCCGGTTGTTCGCGGAGATTGTATTGTTACGTGTGGCTGCGACGTGCTTGCGTGTACAGGTCTCTCGAGTGAGAATGTCGCCTCGAAGATTCTCAAGTCGTCTTCCAACAGGTTGACCGAGTGCTGGGTCTCAAGAAATCCGGAGTTGCTCATTGCGTACTGCAACTATTATGTTCCTTTTGCTACGCGCATATTCCTCGACATGACTTCAAAGAGCATGTGCGCCGCAACCGATGAGACCGTTGCAGATCTTCTTGCAAAGAAGGGGGGCAGCGTGAAAGCCAATGGAGGCAGCGGCAAAGAGGAGCTCCGATGAGTATCGGAGCAGGGGAAGCTTTGGGGATAATGCCGCTGCTTGCTTGCTTTGTTCCGCCATTTCATCGTGCTGCCGTCGCCATTATGCATACTTGCTCTGACGTACTGTGACCCCTAGTCCTGTGTGGCTGACGGCGCGGTGTGTAACCTCCGGGCCAGCAACTTGGCCGTTTTATACAGGAGCTGTGCAGGTCATGTGTAGCAGACAGTGTGTCTCCTGTTGTACGTGCTGTCTCAGGTGCTAACGACAGACTTGTTACTAAGTGCATGATCACCTCCCATAGGCCTGCCGAACTCCTTCGGCCAGTTTTCACCGATTCAGCAATTAGTCGGTTGAAGCATGCGAGTTGTCAGCAGCGCGACTTGGAACTCAGAACCAGGGAGCTCACCATTTGTAGCCTTTCAGCCGCTTTGTCATTCTCACCGCGAGAGTGCGACTTACCGACAAGCTGTACGTCAGGTTAGCTGGAGAGGCAAGGCCAGTGGCACCAGTTTTTGATTCAATCAAACCAGCGAGTCGAGGTCCTGTCTGGCTACTCCCAGCTACAGGGCCACGCTATCGACGCCGTTCATCTTTTTTGTTGTCAGGGGCTTGTTCCAACACTGCAGTAGTGAGTCATCTCTGCGTACTATCAATCGCAGAACTTCACGCACCTATACCTTTTATTCTATCTTAGCTCCCCTTCTTGGATCCCTCTGTGCCTCGTCATTCCCGTAATTAACAGTGTCACCATGTCGTATGCAGCTCTGAAGGGTACGGAACAACACATGAAACGAAGGGCGACAGGTCCTTGCTTTCACGCACTGCGGACTCCCCTTCGGTACTGGTGGCTCAGATAGCGATTACACACAGCCAACGCCGCCCCTCTGAAGCCAGGAGACCGCACCGGCAGGAGACAGCTGAGACTTGGAGTCTGGAGACAGAGATGAGACCGCATTGTTCAGTTGTGTTCGCCGCCTGCAGTCTTGGATGCTACAGCACACAGTCGACGGGGGACGCATTCTAGCGCAGCGCAGAAACGCTGTTCACGGACTCAGGCTCAGCACTCTCGGTCGTGAAGGGGGAGAGAAGAGTGGCTCTCCTGTCTTCGCCCGAAGAAATAGAAAAAGAGCTTGACGTTGTAGTGCTAAGCCGAATACCTCCTTTTGGCAGCTAACGCGTCGCCGGTCTCCTCGCGCCAGACAGCTTAACCGGTGTCTTCTTTCTGTCGTCTGGCGCAACTCAACGTTGCGAAATGTACGAGGGACAGCATTTCCCTACTTCGCACAGCGAGACACAAGCCCAGCGCTTTGGGTGCCAAGACGATAGGCCCTGCATCGGGGCGCGTCGTTTTGCGGCACAGCTCTTGTTTGCGCAGGCATGACGGTCATGAAATGCGGATCTGCCGTCCATGCGTGTGACCTAGGCCCAGCTGATCTCCCTGCGTGAACAGTCCGCTCTCTTGCCCCTGACCCGTTAAAATTGATTTATCCGTCTTGGTGTCATGGGGCTAACAACGGGGCAGGCCACCAGCGGACGGCGGTCCCACACTGCGTCCTGATGAGCCCCAGGGAAGGTGCGGTTGGAGCATTGTCCGTACACACCGAGCTCCGGTACCCAACCGACGAGTAACGATGCACTGCCAAGTTTCTCCATAGGAGATTCCGACAAAACACTATGTGGCAGAAGCAGGAGAGTGCAGCTATGGGATAGAAAACTCGGCTGCCGACTGTTTAGGCCACTGGCCCTAGCCAGTAGCGGCCCGGATTGTCGAGCCAATCTTTTCGATTGCTGCTTGCTCCGGCCGCACGGAGGGAACTGCAAGATAGATTTCTCAGGAATAGGAATTCTCGGCCTGTCAGCAGGGCTGCTGGGATTGCGCGGCCTCCTCAGCCTTTCACACTAGGAACGCGGACTGCACATGCAAGGGCACCAGGTGCGCGAGCCACTCGTTGCACGCTTGGCCGCTAGTTCGATGTGCAGTCTAATTAGTGTAGCCTTTGTTTGCTCACGCAGACAACGAGCCGCGCCAGACACTTTCCTGACTTTCTTCCGCACCTGTTCTGTCGATTCGTGTTTGACGGGTACAGCTTTATTAACAGGGGGAAGCTAAGACAAAGGGAGTCTGCTCTCTTGTCTTTTTCTGGCCTTCCCATTCCGGCAGAGCAGGTGAACACCGGGCCCGTGTCTGACCGGTCATCTTTAGACCTCGTTTGTCCTTTGTCTATTGTGTTTGCATTGTCCAGTTCTTTATTGGCTGACGCACTGTTTGGCGTTCTGCTTTCAACATCTATCGCGCGGCCGCACCTGCAAGTTCTTGGAGTGCTAACTCGGGTGGCGCCGTCCACTACACCTTTGCATTTCCTCGCAAGCGACCCCGGCGGCTGCCTGCGCGCGACCGCTTGGCTCTGTGTGAACTGTTACCAAAGGAAGTGGCAACTCGTGCATATGTCAGCAACAATTTCCGGAGACGTGCTGCGGTGGCGGAACCTGACAGATTGAGTAGATGCGGCCCGGTGTGCGTCCACAGTTCACCCGGCCACGCATTTATTGACGATTAGTGTCCGCAGTAAAAAGTGAACGCAGCCAGTCAGTTCTGAGCCTCCTACGTGATTGGGTTGCTTTGGTACGGTTTGCCGAAGTTTTTTACGTGCCAGTGGCGGAAGACATTACAAAGGTGACTACGAGGCTTTTATGCGCGCTGCGAGGCTGGGTCCGCAAAATGAAGAACGTCGTGGGACACGGGGAGGTGTGGCTCCACGATTTATCTCTTCTCTCCACGTCCACGAGCCCTCGCCGACGTACTTCTGGCGCCGCTGGGGCTTCCCCGACGAGCGTTACATGCAGTCCCCCTCCGTGCTGCCTCTCAGGTTCTTCGAGCGGCGGCAGCCCAGCCGAGCTCCTTTTCTCTCACGCTCTTGCGCAAGTCCGGAAGAACCATTCTGCGACAGGGGCTCCCCGGCTCCAGCATCCTCTCGACCTTCCCGTCTTCAGTCCTGTTTCGACAACCACTGAGCATGGTGCTCAGCCATCTCCTTCCGCGTGGCTCGGCCCGTCTCGAGTAACAGCTGACGGAGGTGCCCTTTTCACTAGTTCAAGAATGACCGGGCTTCTATTGTACAGTGCTCTGTCGTGTCGCTCGGGGTCAGATGTGGGCATGGCGGCTACCGCACCGTCAATGACAAACGACGAGGACCTGTACGAAATGAATGAATTCCTTGACGCAGACCCAGCGGAGGTTGATGGAGAAGGCATGGGTAAGGCAGGTAGACGGGACAGTGGCATGGGTGGAGAACGTGTTGTGCAAGATACAGACAGCGCGACAGCAGTGGGGCTCTACGAGAGCGAATGCAACGCAGATCACCGCGACATTGGAAAGCTCTTCGAGCGAGCTCTTGTGGTTGCAAGTTGCCGGGCAGAAAGCGCCGGAGGTTGTCTTCTTGCTACACATGATGACCATGAGGATGCCTGGTCCGACATTGCTTTGACGAGAGGGTCCGATCCGGACACTTTAGTGTTGTCCGCTCCTCCGGACAGGACGAAGCAGAGTAACGTGTTCGACGTCAGACGCATCCCAGGAAAGGACTCGGATTCTCGGCCAACAATCAACATTGGGGAGGCGCTGAATAACCAGTCCGCCACTGAAAACAAGTGTGCTGTGCTTGCGTCATATGATCCGGCGCACGCTGTTGCGTCCGAAGGCAGACGGATGCACCGCGTCGATAATAAAGGCCCTGGCAGGATCGCAATGTCTACCGGTAACGCCTCCTCTCTCCCCGCCCGCTTGATGCGTCACATTTGGCGCCGCATGCGGACATACGAACAGAGGAAGACAAATAGGAGGCATCTGGTTGTCATCGCGGCCTCATTTCTTATCGGACTTACTCTTGCGGTGTTGCTCATTTGCATAGCGCATGCCTTGCTGGATCGTTCCGTTGTCAAAGAGCAAACCTTTTTGAGTTGACGTGGTTCGTGGTGGGGCGCCACTTGTCTGCGGTGATCGGCCATGAGAGCGGTCACCAGAACCTGGTGCCCGCAGAGTAACACGCACATTTGTGCTGCGTTTGTACGTTGTAGGGCTGCGGCTCAAGCCGCAGATGCATTGTGTTGTAATGAGTGAAGGACGTCTTCTTACGGCCACCGCCGGTGGTCCCCACTTGCTCTTGTCATGCGCACCGTTCGGACTCTCACACAGGAGCCTTTTGCGAGATCCCGCACCCAGGGGCGTGAGGTGCCGCTGGCCCATTCTTTGTTGCCTGAAGCCGCAGTGCGGACTCCACCGCGGGGCTCGACTGCTGCCAGGGTTCTCCGTAAGCAGAGATCGCATATAGCGGCTATACTCCCTGGGGTTCCGCGGTTGTTGGGGCGATAGCGTCCCCGGTATGAGGCACACAAATACAGGGCTCGCTCGGCGGGCACGAGAGCTTTCGCTCGTACTTCTCTTGGGGCTTGCTATTGGTAGCTTACACGAGAACGTTTCGTGGCTCACTCGTGTCAGCGGGTTCGTACTGTGTCGCCTCGTGGGGGCAATAAGGTTTTACAGTTTCGGTTCAGATCCCAAATCCGGATTCACTCGAAGGGAAACAAAAAAAAAAACCTCCTCTCCCCCGGGCGGCACTACTCGTGCCAGGGCGCCTGTCCCTCGCCACATGCTACCCGCTCACGATACGGGGTCTATAGCCGTATGGGCTTCGTATGAGCTTCCAGCTTTGCTTCGAGTGTGCGGTGTTCGCTTTCGTCGGCCAGTCACCGTCCAACAGCACCGAGCCTGGCTGCGTGTACAGGATTGTTCTTCTGGGTTCTTGCCCCCGCCTGTCAATCGGCCGACTTGCAGCATCATTCCAAATAGGTGTGTACGCACGAGTCGTACAGTAGCAACAAGCCACGCTGGGTCCGAACGTTGATCACTGCTGGTATTGGTGCCGCTGAAAAATCACCGCCATGCTGATTTTCGCATACGTTATACTCGTTTGAAACAGCGTGGTTACCGGTTATCGACACCATGGCGCGCTACCTTAACGGCGCCGAGTATTCAACAGTGCGCCTTGAAAAACATCGACCGGAACATGGCTTGCTACCCCCGCTCGTTGCGCGGCCCTCGTCCGAAGCCGTTGACTCCCCTGCCTCTTGGCCAGTGAAATGTGATGACGCGGCTGTTGTCGAGTGGCTGTCTTTTTGCCACGCAGACATCAAAGCACACTGCAACACGTTTCCCGTGTGCGGTCATCCGAAGAGAAAGTACGGCGGCACCAGGAGAGCCATCAGACTAAAGGACACTTGGTACAGCTCGAAGCAACTTGTAACGGTGTAAGCCATCGGAGGGAATGACGGCACAGTCTGCGCAAACGCAACACTTCACTTGCAGCGCGCCCGGCAGCACCACTACATAAAAAGATTCAAGCCCAAAACCACCTGCTACAGCGAATGAGTGGCGAATGAGCCGCGGTACTCTGTTCGTAGCCCTACCGAATTCCCCGACACCCACTGTTGAAGCATGCGCGCCGGTGTTTCACCCTTCTGGCCGGACACGGACAAAAAATTCGCATCGTGTGGCCAGAACACGTGCGCCTCTGAGCGTCATCTGGCCTACCCCGGGCCCACCATTGTTTTCTGCCTCGGTTGGATAAACGCTGAGTCGGTGGACCGGCAACTAATTTAGAATATATACAGCCGGCCTAGTGCGGCTCCGATGTGAGGCAGGTTCAGTGGGTTTTTTCCATTCCCACTGCCAATCCTCCTGCGACCTCGACAGAACATCCGGCCGTGCAACCGGCATAACGTGGTTTCCGCGAACGCACCCGGGACCTCGACGGTTCTGGGAAAGCAGGTATAATGTTACTACTTCCCCCCTCCCTGCCGAAAACGCTTGCCCAAGGAAGATATTGTTCCTTCTGGTTTGGAGAACACCACGGCCCGGAAAAAAAAAAAGTGTTCCGGTTAGGCGATGACGCGGACTGATGCGCCTCTGGGCCAATGAAACACGTGGCTTGTTTCGAAGCGTCTCCGCGCAGTCCAAGAACAGTGAGGCAGACTCTGCGCCTCGGGCAGGAAGGCTCTTGTAACGCCAAGAAGCAAGAATTGGCGCTGACCGCAGCTGCCGCACAACGGCTGGCTAAGGGATACGCTACGGCCCGTCCCCCGTGCTCACACGTTATCAACTGAGAACACCTCCGCCGGCCAATCGCTTTTGTCGTTCGATGACCTCGGGCAGAAACTTGATCAAAAATGTTGTCGACTTTTGGTTTGGAGATTCTTCGACTGTGTGGGCCGAGACTGCGGCGGGCTGGGAAGACGCGCAACGAGTGCGTATGAACACACAGGAGACCTGCGATGGAAAAAACTGATGACTTCACTCTTGATGAGAAACCTCGGGAACAGGCAGCAGCCGTTGTATACCTATTGGCGGGTTGCGGCAGTCACCACACGCTTCTCGGGGCAAAGGCGCCGTCGGTGAGCAAACAAAAGGAAGTCCTCGTCCATCCCACTATCAATCTCCCTCGGCAAGTCGCCTCTCCGACTTCACTCTTTACATGTGCGGCACTCACCCGCGCGCGAGCTATGACGAGTCTGAACCACCTCTGTGTAAGAGGACACAGCCCCAGCAGAAGAGGGGCATTGCATTCTGGTCTTCAATGGCTGCCGAATAACACCTAGAATCAACCAGTTACGCTGACAAGGACCTCGGTTGATCCGACTTACAAACTCAGCGCTGCAAAGGATGCCCTCGATTATGCCCGCAGCGTAAGCTCCACAATTGACGTGGTTCATGTCTCTTGGGATAGAGATGTACTTGTTCAGTAGTAGTTGTTTGTCGTTGATCATATCTGCGTCCGGACACACAAAATGTAAATGTACAAGCTCCGGGGACTGACATTGGCTCAGTGGGACCGCTGTCCTCGTTTTCTTAGATACCGGATCGCGCAGGCCATCACTGCATCTACCGGTGGAGTGAAGAATCAGCTTCGGTACCGCAGTTACATCAAGGTAGAACACCCACACACCGAAACATGTGTTCGTGCGAGCGTCGCAAGTGACTTGCTGAAACTGCTCGTCAAACGAGCAGCAAGTTGCCACTACCTAGTAGACAGTCAGGCTCTTTCTGTGCTGTTCCTCTCTGAGGAACCTTGCTGACACCCTTCCACCGTAAGAGAGAAGTCAGGGAGACAAACAAGCTCGGTAACAGTTAGACAACGGTGTCTCGCCATCTCGCGCGGAGACTGGCTTTCAGGCGACACACCTTCATTAGAATCACACGTGTATGCGCCTCTGCGGGTACTACCCAGCCACTGTGACAGAATTGACTCCTTACATTCTAGCTCGTTATCCTGGGCCTTCAGCAGCTCTCCGCTGTGGCCAAAGAGATAGCGCCAAACACATGTAGAGATGAAGGTGAGGATGCTGAGAATCTTAATTTCTCTTTTCTTGTGGCGTTCTCGGTACACAAGCAAATCGAGGATCTTGTATCCGATGCGCAGTCCGAGTTCATGCAGCCTGCACAGAAACGTACCAAGTGAAGCGCTCTCAAGTCGAAACGATGCGCGCGACACCAGCATAAAGACTGCCGCCGAGGCATGCGAATAACAACTTTCCCTCCTCTTTTCAAGCGGTCAGGAGCGCACCGGACACTCTGGAAACCAAGGTGCTCTATCAGCCAGCAAACCGTACCTCCAGGTAAACTGACTCCAGGGTACACAAGTTACCGCCGGGTCGACGGCTACAATCGAGACAGCACAGAGCGTCGATTAGGAAAAAAAAGAAAAATCGCCGGGGAGCCCTGTGAGGCTTCTTTCCTCCCAAGAGGTAGAGCGGCCAATATCACGATGAAAGTCAGCCTCTTCACACGGAGATCGAAACGCCGATACTTCTTCTTTGGGAGTGGACACATATCTGTATGGATACGTTGAAAAGGAGAAGTGTAGGTACAACAGACAACATGAACGTGCGGCATATCCGGGAAAAACAAAACGGACAGCAGACGGTACAAAAAGAGAGCCTAGTAGTTTTTCAGTGCGAGCGGAGCCCGCTAAAGAGGACATTTCGCAGCGACAAAACCCCGTGCTGTCGGGGTACGTGAAATAAACAGCCTACCGGTCTTCCATGCGATAGCCTTTCTTCGCGGAGCTGAGGCAGTACTGGACAATCTCAGAAAACAGGAACGCGAAAATACTCAAGCTAACCTGCAAGGCCGCAGTTGGAGAATGAGCACACCAGAAGAACAGTATCAAACATGACGGCGAGTGGACCGTCTGCCTTGGGACTTCACGACTGAACGGTAAGGCGGCACCCGCGTGCAGAGCCGGGCGTCCTGGATGACAGGTTATCCTTGCACTGTCAGCGTCCGCGGATCACTGGAACGGTCAGCATCTTTGGAGCCGAACTGGCGAAGAAACAATAGATCGGCAGCCATACAAACACAGGCGCTCCCGACAAGCGTCCACCAAGAGCAGAGAGTCCCTGATGGCGACCGTAACAACCGTAGGTTGACGGCCCTGGGGTTGTGACGATCGCCAGAACTGAGAGAAAGCATATGAAGCTGACAGAAACGCGATCCCGCCCTAAGGACCGCCCTGAGTACTTCGCAGTTCACCGTGCACAGTGCCCCAACGACTCTTCGCCATTGTCGAGGGCGGGCCACAACATGATGGACAAGGACCATCACACGAAAAGTTGCGCTATGTTGGTACGGAGCTCTTCCTTCAACAAAAGGCTTTTCTGAACGTGTGTCAGGAATGCTTTGATTTCGGTGGGCTGTTCACGAGCAAAAGGGGCAGCGGAGTGCCGCCAGCGATGGGGGAGGCCTCATCCCTACGCCATGTCGAAAAGCGGCTCACAACTGCGTGGACAGGGCGTGGGAACCCGCCTCCTCACTCCGGTTGGCTGTTCAGGAGCGAAAAGAGCAGGTGAGTGCCGCTACCGAGGGGGAAGGCCTCACGCCTGCTCCAAGTCTAAAAGCGGTTCACAACCACGTGAAGAGGGCGTATAAATCCGCCTATGCACTACCCAGTACAGTAGATGAATGCGCGAGACATTACTAGGCGGGGGGGGGGGGGGGGGGGGAGGCGTCCCCGAATGCTTAGGACATCACCATCTATAAAAAAAGGGTGCGCGTAAACGGGCGCAGACTGATCGGTGCGTGCAGCCGGCGACGTCAGAAGCCCTTTTCAAACGACGTGGAGGACGTCTGCACGAAATCTCGCACATTCTCACTTCCTGCTTGGACTTTTGAAGGCTTCTTTCCATCAGGGAAGGATGGCCAAGAGACTTCCGTCTCTCTTTGCTCCTCTCCATCCTGCGAAGCAAAGGAGAAACACTGTCCACTCGGAGAAGCGAAGAGAATGAAAGGTCGTCTCCTCTGATAACGTGGTCCTGAGGTCGGCTGGGTCACCTGATCGAGAAAAGATGTCCACCAAACAGTCATCTCCTGTGCGTAGCTTGCCTCCCACGAGCCAAAGGCGGAGCGCCGCAGGAGGTGCGAGATTTCCTGAGGTGTGGGCACCCGGTTCCCCGGTGCCGCCGCAGCTCTGCGTCGATGCTGGATGCCTTCACTAGAATACCAAACGACGGATTTGCTGTCGCGTCCCCCCCTGCGCGCACTGCATCGACCCGAAGCCAGCCTATTTCCTTCTCTGTACGTACCGTTGTACGGGGAAGCTAGTACTTAAACCCCCTCTTCGCTCTACGAGAAGCTCTTGGGAACGGAGAGGCGACCTCAAACGAAGTGAGGAGGGAAGCTGGATCGGTCCAGATGAGCCATTACATACTGAAAGACAAACCCCAGAAACTGCGGAACAAGACGCGATAGGAAGCAGCATCGATTAGTGCTGGTAACGTAAAGCACGGACCTACAGCAGGCGACAGTGGAGGCAGAACACACAACAAACGGCCCAGATGGCGACCCATTGTTGCTATGCGCTATAGGTGGGTGTTCGATATCAACCACGAGAAGGGGGAAGTGTGGAGGATACGTGTTTAAACCTGAAGAGGCTCAGTCTACGTCCAAGCGAAGCGCGCATGCACGTTGTCTTGGGCTGTCGGCTGTGCCTGCAACCCTACCAGCCTCGCGTTATACTAGAAGCTACCCTATATCTCCTTATATAGGATTGCGTGTAGTGGTCCGAGTAAGCTCCAGAAACAGCTGTAGTGTCTGGAGGGTTCAGAATGTAGTGCCAGCTGCGCCAGGGCATCGCAAACTAACTTCAACTGTTCGAAAATTGCAATCCCAGCCCAATGGTGATCGAGGTCATTGTCACGTGGGCCTGACGGAGTGGCACAGGACGACGCTAGAAAGTAAAATTATTGCGACCTGGTACCGCATCTTGGCTGTGCAGGCTCGCCCCGCTGATCTGCGTCGCGAAGAGGCGTGAACGCCTCGTTTTTCTTTCAGGGACTCCACCAGCCTCCGGACGGTTCGCCGCCGAGGTGCTCTTCCCTCCGGACTCCCTTGCGCTCCAAACTCCAGTCTTCGGCATCGTGCTCGCGCTTCGTGTCCGGTCAGAGCACGGCGGTGCGTGTGACTCCTTTGCGTCGTCCCAGCGTTTCTTTGGTTACTTGACGATGTCCGCACGTTCCGTGTTGGCTCGCCGATGAACCTGGTTACCAGCTGGGGATCCGTCGTGATTTAGTCTGATGCAGGCGTTCCCCGGCCGATGGTCTCGCACGAACTAGGACGCGTTCAGTACGGGGACGGCGTTCCTGGTGTTCTCGAGCAGCTGGGTAATGCCGGACAGAGGACTCAGAGAGTTGGATAAGACGCTCTGTTGTTTCATTTCTTTTTGGAGAAGCACCGCCATCACGTCCCGTCTGTTGTCTCATTGCGTTGCAGTTGGCTCGCCCGCTCTGCTGCGCTGGGGATTGCTTCGGTTTCCTAAGGGGATGCCCTCGCTCCGGTGACGCGCTAGTCCTTTTGTCCAAGTTTTGCTATGACACGTTAAATCGGAAGACCCGACGAAGCTTTGTATCCCCTGCGTCGGAGCTTCTGCCTTTCGCCAGCTGGTCATGACCTGACTAGGTCGACATACGCTGATTGACATGCGTAGCTTTACTTCCTTCCGTCGACCCAGGCCTTTCTCAACACCATCGTATGAGCGCCGTTGTTTCAAGGCGACTGTCGTCCGGTTGACTCTGGCTTCTCGAAGAGTCCAAGTAGCGCAGTCGAGCTCGGTCGTTGCGGGCTCTATCTGAAACACGTAGCGCTCCTTTGTTTCCTCGTGGCAGTTGCTACGGTTCTCGGATACGCTTTTCAGCTTCTAACTTTGTTCCCCTCTCTCCCTATGATCTCTACCTACTATCACTTCGGCAGGAGCGGACAGCCCACTCGTCGCTTGTTTTCAAACCAGGCGATTCCTGCTCGATCGCGCCCCTCGTGTAAGAAGGGTGCGCAGAGACTCTACGTGTTGCTTGTCGCGGACCGAACGGGCAGTTAGTCACCGTCGTCATGCGCGTCGTTTGCAACCCTCTTGGTATTGTGTTGTCCATTTTGGTTTGGGTGTGCGCGGTCGTCGCCAACGGAATCACGGTCCGCTTCGTCCTGCAGCCGCTCTTCACCTTCATAGATCCTCCGGGGGCGTCTGAGGCAAGTTCGTGGTTTTGGAGTTTGCTAGGTCAGACCCCAGAAAGGTCTCCGAAAAGCGGAAGTAAGGATGCAGGAGATGAGTGAGCCTTCGAGTCTGGCTATACACAGTGTGTCGCGCGTCGCTGCGGAGTTGGGACGGGGCTTCGGATATGCAGGGACCCCTTGTAGCCAGGTACCCAGGAGAGTATATTGCACGTTCGCGTTTTATCAGATTGTTGGCAGGTGGAAACGATACTGAAGGTGGCGGTCTTCTCCGTGTTGGTTTTTCTCTCCCTGGTTTCACGCTTATAACCCGCCGGAGCCCGGCGTTACAGATAAATAGTAGTTAGTCATGGCTGTTGTCACAGTGAGTCAAAGGCACTTAAGAAGAGTCCTTTCCTTTTTCTCCAAAGAGCTGACGGCTCATGCCAACAGTGGTTCCATGCTCCTGGGGCGCACTGTGGAAATCCAGAACCTCAGGCAGCCGCGCACATGCATTCCTGTGAGAATGTGAGACTAGTATGTCCGCGTCCCCTTCGGCACTGCGTACCTTTTGTTTCAACACGGCGCTTGTCGGGTATACTGGACTGGGGTCGGCACGGACTATTAGAGAGCAGTTTATTTCTGCACGTAGCGTCGAATAAGCGGAAAACGTTGGTGCAGGGACAGCTGCTCAGGGAGGCTCGGTCTTCACTTCGGTTGTGCGTGTCCGGAGTCCGAGTTCCCAGCATGACGGTCGGTGGCCTCTGAAATCTTGGGGGGGGGGGACCTCGGGACTACGCCAGTGTGTGATGTAAAACTGTCGCATGAGGGTAAGGTGTCGCCGTCTAACCATGCTCTGTTTGTGGCGTCACCGAGAACTGTACAAATGATAGGTTTTTAGGCTCAAGAAGCATCAACTCTTTTGCAAGCCTCCTTGTATTGAGTCCCTCACTTGATGCAATGAAGGCGGAGAGAGGGTATGAAAGGGACGGTCGTGTTCTTGTTTGCGGTGCATGAGAGCAGTGCGATTTCCTTTCAATCCGGAACCAGTGAATTCGCGGGGCAAGCTTCGTGCAGTTTTTTTTGAATAGACGGTTTGCTGGGAGTCCACGAATCGCATGCTGGCTTGCACTCGGTGTGGTTATTTCCGAAGTGGTAACCAAGTGAACTGGTGTCGGGTTTCTCGCATCCAGCTTGAGATGTCTGTCAGGGGGAGAGGCGAAGACTCAGGAGAAAGAGACAGATAGTTGTAGTGAGTGTGCTTGATGTTAGGTTGGAGTCCTGCTATAAACCTTTGAAGGTGTTTCATGGGATTCAGCGACAGCATATGACTTCGTGATGCGGCTGCGGTGTTCCAGCGTACACAGGATTGGGTTTGTTCTTACTTATCCTGTACGAGCTCTCCATAGTCTTGGCTCTGGCCGCCCATCTCCTTGCGGTTTTCAGCGATCCCGGCTCCACCAAGCATGCGCCGGTACGCCCATAGTGACTGCATCCCAGCACACTGTCTTCTTTCAATACAAAGCAAGTAGAGGCAGTTTTGGTGGATTTATGTTTGGGAGGGCTGGTTCTTGTCTCTCGCTGAAAAAGAACGCACACTCACATGCGACTGTACGCACACCAAACTGCAGAGCCGGATCCAGACCGTAGGCAGCAGCATACGACTTGATTTGGTCTCGTACGAAGAAAGGGTTTTCTAATTGTCTGAAGGCGCCCGACGAAAGGTTGCTTTGTTCGGTGGAGACGCTGTGCCTCTGGTACAAGTGACGTCTGGTCGCCCGTTGGTTCTCGTCGCGAGAACAGTATAGTGTGGGGCCATGCGAACTGTCTCTCTAGTGTCCTGGTCTATCACTAGGTTTCCTTTTGCGCGTTCCGATGTGCGATGAATGGCCTGTTCTTGACCTCTAGAGGGTCTTCCGTTATTGCCGTGTGTACTCTGTGCTCAGGCTGAGGTCCCACCGCGCTTGCCGTACGGGGCAGCGCGGTGTTCGAAGTGTCGCGACCGCTGGAAACCTCCACGAGCTCATCACTGCAAGGTTTGCAAAGAGTGAGTCGCGTCGCCGAGGAACCCTTCTTGTGAAGTGCTGAAGAAGGGGACGCATGCAGGAGAACCAGGACGCCAGTACTTACATTCTATCCCACTTCAGCTCGTCGGTCCGTCAAAGTGCAACTCGTGCGTTAGTTTGGTTGCCTTTCTCGGGCTGATCAAGATTATGTGACAGGCGTTGCGGGTCATGAGCGAGACACACCGTCCACGGTTAAGGACAGCAGCGGGTGGCAGTAGATGGAATCGATGGTCCGGAATATGCTTCAATCCGTGCACGCCCAGCAAGCAGCTTCGCAGAAGCTGGGGGAGCGCAGGGGGAAATAATCTCAACTCCTGAGTGTCCTGCAGGGAAGCATGATGCAGAGGAAGGGTTGCGTCGGACTGATCCTTCCTTGGTCATTCACAAGTTGGAGTGCTCTGTGCTGTCAAGCTTTTCTGGCACTCTTGCGCTCACCCGCGGCACTAAACGATCCTGTACGGTGTGGTGTTTCGCGGGTTTATGTTCACATTGCAGATTGGAGCACTTATGAGTACTCCAGGCTTCGTGTCTCCACCGCGGTGTGTCGTTGACCACAGGTGCATTCTCCGAATGGATCATCATTGCCCTTGGATCAACAACTGTGTCGGACTGCTGAATCAGAAGTTTTTCATTCTTTTTCTCATCTACATCAGTGAGTTAGTTTCGGCAGGCGAAAGTCATCGTGTGTCTCACACTGTGCTGAGGTCGAGTGATACAGCCACAACATATCTGACTGGCGCGCCTTATCCGTAGCTGTTGGCTTGGCGTTTTTCGGCAGCCCTTTAGAATTCCAAGCGCCCCTAGGGTTCTAAGTGTCACAAGAGCTATCAGCCGTTGGTACTGATATCAGAAGAAGAACAGTGCAGACCTGAAATTGGATCGCGCTGGTTTACCTTGACAATCTGAAATTTTCCAAGGTACCCAGGATTCACATCCAGGTCTGCACTTCTGTTCGGCTTTCCGATGTCGGAACTAACGGTTGATGACTCTTCCCTCTTGGATGTGTTGCTGAGTACGTGCCGCTACACGTGTCGGAGTATGCTATAGACACCGTGCTTGGATTGAGCGAGAGAACTACTGAAGCCCAAAGTCGTTGTCGGGTGCTTCTGAATCAGGAAGTGTTGGTACTCAGGGGAGGTCAGCGTGTAGCTTCCTGGTGTTCGGCAGCATGTTTTTGTCGTGCGGTGCATATTCACGGGTGTGGCGTGCGCAGACACCGGTGGACATAACATGCGAGGCTTTTGGCTATTTTTCGGGAATCAGTTCTCCGTGTCTATGCCTTTAGATGACAGGCCGAGGGCTACTCGAGCTTGTTTTGTTCTTCCTTTCCAGTCTTTCAGACGTGCATCCGCTGCCGTGTCGGAGAAGCTTTTGTGCATGCAGTTTCATCAGCGCACACTCACCGAGATACGGTGGGGAGAGAACACCATCTGCGGGCTGCGTTGTAGTGAACCGCGTCAGTGTTGTCGTCAGCGGAGCTCCTTCAGTGCCACACTTCGCTACCGAATGTCTGTGTAGAAAGAGACACCTCACCGAACGCGGTACACGCATGCGTCGAACTGCAGCTCCATGAACGTGAGTCTGTCTCGCGCGATACTACGCGGGTGTGTGTCTACTACCATGGGTGGATTTATTCGAGCACACCAAGTGATGACCGAAGGATTATTCGGGTATGTTGCTTTTTGTGACGTGTACGGCTGCCAGGCTGTGCATGCGCCACCAATCTCGTCATCGTCGCTTTGGGAGCTTTCCGGTGGTTCTGGTTATCCGGTCCTGAACGAGCGGTACGTGTCCCCTGAGTACTTCATTCTGGGAGGCGGTTCTCCATCTGTGGAATGTCTCTCATTTAGTCGGAGTGAAACAGAAGCCAGATAGTTGTGTGATGCGCTTTTTTTTGAGCGGAGCCTTTCTGGCACCCACGTCTTGTTGGGGTCATGAGCAGCTTACAAGTGTTCGTAGTTCTGCCAGCCGTCGCGACGTCGATCGTACTGTGTACGTGCGGATATATGTCGAAGCAGTGAAGCGTCGTCGGATTTGGGTTTTTCCGATACTGTACGAGGGATCAGCTGTGCAGAGCTTAGTTCATCGTGGCTTTCTTTTGGGGTGTTCTGATTGCCAGGTTGTACGGGAGAACGTGGCTGCTGCGGCACCGCCGTGGGTTGTTCTTAGTTCGGTGGTTGTTTGCTTCCTCGTTATAATTTTTTTCCTCGCCATGGCGTTGGTAAGCACCATTTATTAGTGGGACGAAGTGCCGCGGCGGGATGTGAGGAAGAGAGACTACGTGCAGGGACGCTGTTGGTGTTGGAGGACGCGAGTAGGTTTTTGGCTGTTGTTCCGCTCAGTCGTTTCTGCTCAGTCATCGGTGTGGTGTTACTAGTAGTCGTGTCGTCTGCTGCTTCGCTCAGCTGTCTAGTGGAGGGCGTGGAGAGCGGGACGTGCGGCTCTTCATCGACAAGAATGCCAAGACTAAAAAACACCCTATTATTGATTTCCCTCCATAGCCGTGGGCGGACTTGAAGCGTGTTTGATTTTCACATAGACTTCTTTTACAAAGAACGTCCTGTCCTCGCACATCACGATTTCAAGGTTCTTTTTAAAACTGGACTGGTCGGTATATCCCCGTATATACCTGATGTTTGTTCTTTGCCACGTGGGGCGTATCGTATCGCGGTAGTGCCCTGATCTTTGCTGTTTTGTTAGGGATGACTTTCCTGGGGGCAGTTGGCGGGGGGAGAGTTTCACTTTGGAGGCAGGACGGGACGTGAGGTCGGTCGTTCTCTCGTTTGCGCCGCAGAAGATATACTGCAGTCTTCAAGACTCGCTGATGGGTTTAGTCCGCTGAAGCCGTCGGTACTGCTTTCTTGTGTTGTTTGAGGCTGTGAGCCGGGCGACACGAGAGACTGATGAAGCTCATCTCTGATGTCTGTTTCTCTTCATATCCACCCGATAAGGGCAGCGCTCCTTCCATCAATTCGGGTGCGGGTGCAGGAACGCGCGTCTCCAGACAGACTTGCTCGTTTTTGCCACTTGCAGGATTTTCTGTCGGAACAATGGGAAGCGCTTGAAACCAATACAACTCTTGTGGAGACTTACAAAAATACACATGGCGCCAGAGTAAGTTTTTTTTGTCTTACGATTCACATTGAGTTCAATATGGCGTGTGCTGACTTCGTTTGGAGGACGAGTGGCCCCTTGATCGTTTATTGAGTTGCTTTTTTATTCCAGAAAAGTCGAATCGCGGGGCGGTGTTGTGTATGGTCCCAGTCACCGGTGAGCAGAGGGCAGATCTTTGAATCTGCTCAAATGTAAAAAAAAGTTCTGGAACCTCGTGTTTGGGTTTGGTCCGCTGGTTGGGTGTAAGAGCTACTTCCAGGACGGCCACATCTGCGGCACTAGCCAACTACCTCCACTAACAAGGGGCAAGAAGGATTTCCACGACGTCTGCAGAGAGTCATGCAGGGGTTTCGCGTTTGCGCAGCCTCGTTCTGTTAAGAGATGTCCTCGCTGTCTGCGCAAGTCACTTCGAGTAGGCAGCGCGTAGCGCTGGTTTACCGTTCTGTCGGCCCGTACAGACGAGCTTGGTTAATCCGGTTCAGAGTGCTGCAGTCCTGCAGGAGGGGGTTAGCTGAAAATCAAGTTGTAGCCAAGCTTGGTTCCGCGCCGGAAGTACTTGTCTGTGACCGGGGCACCTCCTGCTACAGTTATGCTCGTGCAGAGTCAAGCTGCTGGTAGCTGGTTGTTCAGTGTTGGAGGAGCGCTGCCTGCCAACCTAATATGCCACGGCAGTTGCCTGCGAACCTCGCTCCACGTGTTGCGATTCGGTTTGTTCTTTTCCGGATGGCGTTCTCAGACGGCATTCCTCCGGCATGTAACAGACGTCTTCGGTCCACATTGGTGGCAGTGGGCCCTCCCGATTCCCCCGGCAGTAGACCCGGAATGGGAAGGTAAGGACAGTATTGCCACGGTGGGGGGATCTGTAGGCGCTTTTCCTTTTCTGCAAGACAAAAATTGTGGTCCTGAGTTCGTGAGGTTTCTTCATCGCCTGCGAACAGGAACCCGCGGCCCGGCTTCGCATGCGGGTGTTGGAAGTTCCCAACCGGACTGTTCCGAGTGAACCCCAGAGTCGCCGTTGTGGGATGCTCGACTCCTGTGCGGTATCAACAGGTTTTGACGGTGACCAAAGGTCTGATCGTTCAATGCAGTTTTCCGCGCACACTGTTCTTACCTTTTTCTTTCGGGGCCCGAACTTGTTTCGAGCACCAGCTTTAGTGGTCTATTGTGTTGCTCATTCTTGCCTCTGTCGTAGACCGTGCATTAGACTACCTCGCTTCAGTTTAGTATTTATGAGAGGTTTTCCGAACGGCTATGGCCTGCTAGCGTTATCTTTTCTTCTCGGGGGCCCATGGATTCTCTGAAACTGTCCTGTGTCTCCTTTTTTGTTAGCTGGTTGTGGGCCTCCGCTCGAGAAGGGCACACGGTGTGGAGTAACTCTCACTCTGCCGTTTGAGGGAGTCTGTTTTGACGGTGGTTCGATCAAGTGTCGCCATGTGCCCGACGCGTCCTCTGCCATGTCGAGACGCAAGATTGTGTTATGCTTTCCTGCCTCTCGTCTCAGAGCCTGTGTTCCTAGAGGACGCAATGGATCAGAATGCGCAGTACTTCGGCCAGCTGACCATGGGCACACCAAACAGCTCCATGTCCCGGGAAAGATCATTTGTACGTCCTTCCGCAGGGGTGACCCGAAGAGGACGGATATGAGAGAAGTTCCACGAAGTAATATCGGGCTAACGTGAGGTGACACTGTGCGATGACCCGCGCGCGCCCTCTGGCGCAGCTAGTGCCTTGTCAAAGTCCATTTTTTCTAGGGATTTCGCGACGACTATCAATCGTCCTTTGCCGGTCTGAGCACAGTGCGCTGCAAACCGAGCATCCGTCTTTTTCTCCCTACCACAGTGTCACCCTTCCGTCTGGTTCACCGGGCTCCAGCGTGCGACTGAGAATACAGCGTAGACCTATGTAGTGTGGCCACGTCACTGCTCCGTTCCCCGGCTGTCCTTGTTCCAATACCGGGTGCCTGAGTCTGACGGCAATCGTGCACAAGCATATCGGTTGCTGTGCCACAGAATCTTTTTTTTCAGTCCACTGGCTGGGTTACCATCGGCCGCTCTTCCGGCCGTGGTACCTCACTCTGCGTGCCACCGGGTAGCCATTTCGACAATGAAACTGCGCTGACCTCGCATCGGTGTGCTCGCCTCGGACTTCGTCAAAACGAAGCAGAGCATCTTAGTGCGAGAGAGTTGCTCCCGCACTTCGCTTGCCAGGATCGATCCTTTACGGTTGATGGATGCTACGACGAAGTGATGCCGTGTGGACGAACCCGGCTCCGAGTGTCACTACTTTGTGGCGTGGGTCAGGCATGCAACTGCCTGAGAGCGCCGCTGTCGCTAACGCTGCCATCAGACCTGTGTAGTAGTCCCAACACACCTTCCATATTCATGCCTGGAACTGCCCAACTCCTGCCAACAACCGGGCAGGCAATCGTGTGGCGGGAGACAGGCAGCGTCCTTCGTCTCCTGGAGCGCGAGAGGAGCTTTCAAAGTAAGACTGCAGCAAGCAGTGTGAAGAGGGCGAAGCTGTTCACTGCTCGACATGTACGAGGAGAGGGTGGAAAGTAATGACTGCGCCGGCTGAGGTGCACCATGGTGTCATAGCAATATCAAAGCTGCTGCCTGGCGCCAAGCTGAAGCATGCCGTGTGTTCGAGGGTGTCACCCCGTCTGTATGGTTGAAACGGTCAACAGATGCCAACCGCAAATCTGTTCTGTATGGATGGGGAGAAGAAGAATGGTTGGAGACCATGCACCGTTCAGGGTATATATCCGTTGTGGTGCAAGGTGGCCCAACTAGAACATCAGCGGGAAAAGGGCAAGCTGGATGGGCACAGTGCGACGGGGGCGCCCCGCACAAATATCGTGCGCAAGCAAACGGGTTTTTCTCTTCCCCGGCCATCACAGTTGTTCAACCGAGCGCGCTTCCCCACGCTGTCGCCCACAGCAACCGCTGTTTCGTCCCGGCCACGCCCCGTGAATGCTTCACTTGGTATAGGGGCTTCCAGTTCGGTGATTCTCGGAGCCCTTACACAACACATGGCCACGACGGCTTAGACTCAGTTCCCACAACCTTGCCACGGGCTCGAAGTCCACACCCACGTGCGACTGTGTACACGCTGCGGGCGAAACACCCCGTTATGGCCCCGTAGGAAGTACAGGGCTGTACTGGGTTGCCCTCTGGCACCTTAGTCCGATCGCTAATCCGAGACAGCAACTATCTCGACCGCAACCGTGTAAACTTTCCCTCTGACCTTCGTGTATACTACCCGTGGTTTGGGTGAGTGACTTGGGCCTCGCTCGAACTCGACGTTTGAATCGAACGGCCATCAAGCCTCGACCACTCGGGCTCACTCCGCGTCGGAGCCGGCCTGAGACGTGGTCGGGTTTCAGAAGCGATTCCTTTCACAGGCCGGGCTACCACAGGACAGTTTCGTCGATTCTGGTCTGGCCGTGTGCCATCCCAGTGTGGCCGACCACAAGTAGCACACAGGCTGTGCACGTTCCGTATGCTGGAGCGCGGTGCTTCGAACGCCTTTCTTGATGTCGTGAAGTAACAAAGCGGAGCTCGAGCCGTACGACTAGCATAAGTCATGTCTTGTTTCTGAACAAGAGAGGCTGGAGACACCCGTCTGCTCGCGGAGTGAAAATACTGTTGCCTGTAAAGTCCGCGAGTTTCCGGGCCGAGGCAATGCGGAATGGAGATCTTCCCGGTAACCCAGTCGACATGTCCAGTCTCGACCTGCAATCGTTCACATAACTGCTCGTCGCGCTGTCCGGTGTAGTCCATGTTAACAGCCCCTGAGCACCGGTTGGATGTGCAACGTGCTTGATTGCGTACTTTTCACTCGCTTCTGCCCGAGAGCGGGGGCCTCTCCAAGTCAGAAAGTCGGTTGTCACTCTGTTGACGTTGTCAGGACACAGGAAGGCTGTCAGATGGCTGTTGCCGGACCTCCCTGTGTCAACAGGATACCACTGGTTTATGATGTAGTCGTGATCAGCTGGTTGCCGATTTTTGCGGCAGTGCTTCACCTCTTTTTCGTGAGAAGCGGAACTATTCCTCTTGAACAGTTCCATGGCTACATTACCCCTTACCCGAACTTTCCCTGCAGGAGGCTCCGTTTCGAAGATGCGGTAGTGTGTGTCCACAGTGCTAGACGGCTGGAGGCGGACGCAGGGCCGGGTTCCTGATTTACACGCCGGAGCCGCCCCGCCTGCGTCATGGTGAAGTATGTTATGATTCCGGATACTCCCGAGAAAAGCGATATGACCGCTGCCTTTGCCCGAGAATGGTTGGGGTAAACAAGAGTCCGCGTAAATATCTGGCTCGAGACACATGTGCATCTCTCTGCTGGAGTTGCTGTGATTCAACACGCCACCTTTCGCGCTCCGATGTTCATCACGGCTAGCCTCCAGGGAGTTCAGCGACTGAAGCTGCGCCGTCGACCCACCAAAATGAGAGGCTCCCTGGGTATTGCCACCAAAGAGTCGGCGTCCTTGAACAGCTTTCTGGCGGGATGCGACCATTGTCGCAAGCCCGGCAGCCGGCATGCCGCTGGGATCGCGCTTCTGAACGACCATAGTGGTAGACAGTCCCCCACACCAAGCACAGCATGTGGGGCGTGCTGCCCGGTCAGGGCTGATGTAGGAAGGATTGTGTACAGAAAGTCACCGATAAACGCATCTTGTCGTGCCGCCTCGAGCTATGCGATGCAGGCAAGACGGCAACGCCAATTGTTTTCGTAGGCCATGACTGAAAGTCGGAAGAAGCGTTGTGGGGTAAATCCAGATGTAGGCTCAGGCCGTAAAAATCCCCAAAAAATATAATGGATAGACTACACCAAATTTGCGGACACTTCTCCGTCTCTGCACACAGATCGGGCCCTGCCCCCGTCAACCCGATGGGTCATTTGAGTCGTATCCCTCGCTTCTATTTGACAGCCCGCCCAGTCGTTTCCGCTTCGCCCCTCTTCGCCTCACCGGCAACGGGGCTGTCTCGAGGAATTCCCCGACAGGGAGCATGCGCAGTCCGTCTTGCCCCCGTCTCTTTGCTCGCCTTGCAGAATGGCGACTAACCCACGGAAAATACCAGTAGAGCTCCAGATTCAGGAACTGCAACGAAAATTCCGTGTCCTCGAAAATGACACGAGAGCGTACAGCGAAGAGGCGCAGGCGCAAATCCGGCGCCAGCGCGGCGCGATAGAGAAGCTTTCTCGGGAAAACAGAAAAATGAAACAGGAACTTCAGGAAACCCGGGAGGCGGTTTCCAGCCAGCAGAACACGCTCATGAGCTCTAGAATGCAGGCACTGAACGAGCAGTGTGCAAGCCTCATCCACGACACAGAAGATGAGAAGAAAAAGGAGAAGGAGCTCTTGACAAAGATGAGCGCGATGGAGGGCCGCGTCATGAAATGCCGGGAAAGAATGGGCTCCATGGGAGGCGTTTACTGTGCTGTGGTCTCCAGCGAGTCGATAGCGAAACAGACATATATACTGGAGAATCGGTTGAACAAGGGCATGCAGCGGTATAGCGAAGCTGTCGCGTACAACAAGAAACTCAAGGAAGAGATCAACAACCTGAGACGCGAGCGCGTTGCCTTCGACAGTCTATGCAGGAAGATGGAGCGGGACTTACTTGAGAAAAAGCGAAGTATGGCTGAGGTCATTGACATGGCGAACGCGGCCTACAGGGTCCGCGACGAGGCGAGTCAGCAGGTTGCGCTGCTGAAAGCTCAAGCGGGAAAAGAGCACAAAGACTTCGAGAAGGAGTGGTCGGAGCTCGGCCGCCTCATCGAGATCTATCAGAAGACTAAGCAACTCAAACAGCAAACCAAAAAGAGAGAACAGGTGGTCACCAGACGGCTGGTCCAGTCGTGTGAAGGGGACAATCAGAGCAGCTCGGACGCCTGGGGCATTGCAGGAAGTGGGACAAACGCAGACGCCGCAGCTTCGCAGATTGAAGCTTACCAGGCAGCATTTGCTAAAATTCAGGAGGCTACGGGAATGCCCAACATTGATAACCTTTTGGAGGCCTTTATAACTGCCGAGGAACAAAATTTCTCACTCTTCAACTACGTGAATGCACTCAGCTCGGACATTGAAGCAGCCGAAGCCCAGATTGCTCAACTTCAACGGGACATAGATAATTTCCAGTCTTGTAGCAGCGTGGCAGACAAGAGAAAGCAAGAAGTCTTACAAGAGCTCGAGGCGTGTTCAGCTCTGCTAGAGAAAAAGACCAAAATGTTTGAGGAGAAAAATGAGAACATATCAAAGAAAATCAGCGAACTGAAGATCGGAATTCACCGCGTCTTCGAAAAGCTTAACGGGCCAGAACTTTTCTTCCAGGAGCTGTGGGTCAGCCAAGGCATGACAGACTCTACCGTGCTATCCTTCCTACAAGCAATAGAGCAGAGGACTGACACAATCGTGGAAATATACCTGCGCCGGTTTGCCCCTCCCGACGCATCTGCGGGGTTCGTCACCGCCGAGCGTTCTTCCGGTTGTGCATCAGTGCCAGGGTTTGGAAGCAGTGTGGTGCAGATCAAGCTCCCGTCTACCATGGACGGACTAAGCAGCCGAGAACATTCCGATGATGAAGAACCCGACATGCGACCCCTGACTCGAGAAGAGCTGAAAGATCGTTTCCTCAGAGGGCGGACAAAGAAGGATGATAGGAGGAAGAACAAGCAGCGGAAGCCCGGTACCAAGTGAAGACAGCTTCTCGCCGGCTGGGTTACACTATCGCAATGTTAACCACGCTATTGTAGGCAATCCGTGGCTTCGCAAAGCTGTCATTACTTCGCGATGTCTGGTGCCAGCGCCTGCAGTAGCTTGTCTGAACGTGCATTTCCAGGTCTGTCCGCCTTGTTACACACACGAGTTTGCGTACAAGAAGACCCGCCCTCAAAGCTGCAAGCAAAAAACTGGTGCCCACGGGGGCGGCGAGTGCCCAAGCGATGTACTAATCACAGACACTCAGCTCGGGACGGTACCCGTGTGCCGATGACAATTAGCAAAAAGAAGCCGGACTGATACACAGTCCGTCTCAGAAGATCGAGCAGCGGTGTGTGCTCACATCTCACGCGCCCCGCCACTAAAGTGTCTGCCGCTAAGGTGTAGATACACTCGGAACCGAAGCCACGACGGGTAAGCCCTGTCGGTCTGAGGCAGCATGTTTACGTTCCACTTTCCAGTCACAGCCGGCAAGCAACTTTTTCTTGCAGTCTGATTTTGAAGAATGGCGAAGCTGGCCGTCGTCCTGTGCCTGGTGCTCTGCGTGAGTACCACTTTCCTCCATCAATCTGAGGCTAGCAGGCTCAAGGGGAGGAGCGCGTACCCTGTGGCGGAAGGTGAGTGACGCTGGTCTTGAGTGTTCACGGCTCTCGCTGACCCGGTGTCCTTTGCCAGACGAAGCCGAGGCGTCGGAAGCCGCAGACGAAGGTCTCTCTGCCGACAGCGGTACTGATGTTTGCGATTGCCAGTGTCACTCACACAACTTTTACGGTGGATATCTGCAGCCAGGGCCGCCGCACCGCCCTACAATGTAGAGTCCACCGTGAGCAGTGTCGCAGCCTTGACCCGTGGGCAGTCCCAGAAAACTCAAGCATGAAACCGTTTAGGAGGGAGTCCAGAATGCGTACGCTCACGGTTTGGATGACCACCATATCGAGCCAGAAACGGCGGGCGCTGATGACTTGATGGCCCCGGAAGCCCTTCCCCAAGGCCTTGGAGCTGAGGTGGAGAAGATAGAGCAAGTCAAAGCAGGCAAGTGTGAACTGCGACTAGGCTCGACTGCACCGCACTAGGACTGCTTAACCTCAGATGAGGAGGCTGAGACACCCGGAGAAAATGAAGTGACGGCAAATTACATTCCAACTGATGAAGACAAAGCTGTCGTCATGGACCGCGTTGAGGAGGCCCCGACCCCTCCTGCGGAAGCACCGCCAGCCACTCCAGAGGCTGAAGAAAGTGTTGCACCTTCCGGTTCGCCAAGTGAGTTCGGGTGTCGTACTGGTGTCGAACATCGATGGGCACAAGACCTGCCAGCAAAAGGAGTAAACATTGTGAACAACAATTGCTGCGGCTCCTTCAAGCAAATTAACGGCCGAAAGCAGAAGATCAACCGGCACCAGCACGCTCATGGAAGATTTGTCCAACAAGGTGACGATACTCCAGTGAATGCTTCCAGTGATGGCATCTCATCTGACCTCCGGACCAGATGAGGAAAACGAGGGAGTGGAAGACGAGGCTGAGGTTCGTTCGTTGAACGCGGGTCTGTGGTCTTCGTCCGGATTGCAACTGCCTTACGGCTGCACAGGCAAGTGAGGAAGAAGAGGCTGACAGAGAAGGGGACATTGACGAGGCGGAAGAGCAATACCTTGGTAAGGACATGAAACGCCTTACAAATTTTTGTGTCTTACCCGAGTGCGCCTTTCAGAAAAGAAGGAAGAGGTCGCGAAAGCGAGTAAGTGATCTCCACGTCGGGACGTGGTGCTTTCGACTTCGGGCGATATTGGGTCTCCAGACACGAAGGAGCTAAGAAAGCCCTTGAGTGCTGAGGAGGCAAAGAAACTGCTCACAGATGTAAGCTGCTGTGCTTGGGAGAATTGAGAGCACTGGAAACCATGTTCCCTTTGCAGTACGCGCAGTCTCTTGAGAACGTGGTGAATTCTATGTAAGGAATTGTTGCAAAGTCCTCGTTCCTCCGGTAGTATGCCGACGTGGATGTTGCAGCGTAAGCACTCACGCGGGCGTTCGGGACTTGCTGGGGACGGAGGCGAGGAAAGCCAAATAAGCCTTTGACTAGCCCGCACTTCGTTCCGGCGGGCTGCTCCTCCTCCGCTAGTGCCACCTCGACGCCGAAGCGCCAGCACTTCCACTGCATACCCGGTGCTGTGTGCCTGTGTTGTGCAGATCACCTCGGTAAAGTGGCACCCGCCTCTGAGTTACTGTCATATCAACTCCAAACAATGACGGCCCGCCTTACCCACTCTAACACGGCATCAATTATCCAGCATCACGATACGTAGTAACTGAGCGCACGATGCTTCTACAGGTGACTTCCTGGACGCGGGTTCGAGTCCGAACCCAGGACTTTGTCGAGCAGAGCGTTACTGGCTACGCTACCAAGGTGAGTGAGTCGTCGGAGAGCGAGCTTCACGTTCTGGCGAGCACATATGGCATCGAATGCTTTGCTTTCGGCACCTCAAAGCATAGCAGAACGTCACCAGCCCGGCCCTAAAACGCAGATGTGCTTTTGCTGCAACAGTGACTGGTCTTTCTAGTCAACTGGAAGCCAAATATTGCCTGCCGGACTGGTTATCTCGGGCACGTTCTCGCGTCCACGGGACAGCAACTATTTCGGCTACGGTCTGTCTCTGCCTTTGGAGTCATCCCACCTGTGGGCGCTGCGTAACATGAAACTACTACACACAAAGAACTAACGAATCCCAACCCCGCGTTCTAGTGCCGTCAAATCGTTCTCGAAGAGAAATGTGTGAAGATCTTTCTCACCTCTAATGGCAGCCCCCAACCGGCGGCGGCTGTTTGGTTGAGGTCTCCTGCATGCACTCGGAAGCCGCATCTGCCAGGTGCGCCACAAGCATTCGGATCGAGTTCCCAGGCTCTTTTTCGTTCGTGTTGGGGGATAGACGAGCCGATTGCCAAGTTTGCTGGCGCAAGTGCCTTCGTCCTTCGTCCACACCGGGCGTGTTCTTGCAGACGCGGAGGCGGCCCGAGGAGTGCCTTAAGGGACCGCACCATCTCCAGCTTCTTGGCGCACCTTCCTCCCGTGATTCTCGCCGTTCCCACCATGTGACGTCGCCAGGGATTTCGTCTAGATTTCTTCTGAGAAGGTGAAGCCGACGCCTCACTGGATGCTCACGGAGAGGACAGAGGGTGGCGATCCGGGGGGATTTTACTGCTGACATTTGCCTCGCTTGACTTGTTTTTCTCTGAGAGCTGTTCTGTTCCGGCTACGAGCCGGGGGCCTCCCTGTGATTGTGATAACCAAGTGCCGAACCTACAAGAGCTTGCCGGAGTGGCGGGCGGCGTGCTGAAGCTGGTCCTCTCGCCCCGTGCGCATCCAGGACCCATAGAGCGACCGCCGGGTCCCGTGGCTCCGTCCATATGTGGAGTACTTTAGCCGTGTCGCTCGCCTGCCGGCAGAAAAAGCAGTCCCGTGGAACGATGGCCCGCGACGGTAGGGCATGGGGACAGACTGTGCACGGTCGATACGACGCCTTCGTGACTCATTCAACAGCGATGCCGCGCAACTTGTCGGTGTCTGGATTGACTAGCCCAGCCGTCCGCCGTGCGCTTTGGCGTTGATGCGGCCGTATCCGGTTACACCAGAAGCTGTGGAAAAAACTTGGCTGAATTCCATGCAATTCTGTATCTGCATTTTTTAGAGAGTCTCTGGTTAGCTATCTATGTAACAACCTCTCTATACGTATAGTTACGGCGAAAAGAGAACTGTGTTTCAAAGAAAAGGGATTGGCACCTCCGAACGCCCCACAGGTCCGGGTGGGGAGTTCACGGACATGCTCGAAGTTAGAGACGGTTCCCGAGATTTCTTGCCTTGCGTACCAATTTCTTCATGTTGAGCCGTTTAGCCTCAGCTCTGGCTGGTACTGGCGTTTGGGGGGTTCCCAGCTACTTACGTTTCTTGCCTGATGTAACGCGGGACAACGAGTGACGCCCGGATTGGTTCTGGCTTGCCGGGAAATAACAAGACTGCTTGTCACGTCGTGGTAGGCTTAGATTACAGTTTGCTTGTAGGCCGATAGGAACGATGTGTTTGGTCGGCTCTGCGGATTGGGTTCTTTTTGAACGGGTGTGCTTTGGGCTATTTCTTTTTCCTGCACCAGATCTGTCTGTCGAAAAATCCCAGCGGACGGGCCGAAAAAGGCACATTCCCCACATAGATGGCAACTTCGCGACCTTCGTCTACGTTCCAGGTAACCCGAAGAGTAGGTGGGGACCAAAGAAGAGCAGTCTGACGACGCGCCGTCCGTGGCTGCATAGATTATAGCTATTGTTTGAAGCGCGCGCTCCATACCAGTGCATGTCAAGCGAGAATTTCTCTGGTCTGGAGTGGCTACACTAATGTCGATCCCCGTTTATTCTATTGAGCACGGCTAGTCCCCCTTGGGATGCTCCTCCTCTAGCGTGCGAAAGGCACCCGTTCCAATCACAAGTGCCTCTCCATGTCAAAGTGTAGTTTCAGCAACATATCTGTCACGGTGTCCACATCTAGCCGAGGTCAGACGCTCAGCTTCTAAGAACTACTCTCACTACGCTCTGCCGGAGCAAGCGAGTGTTTACCGCAAACAGTGATCCCGGTCTTTTCACCTCGGAAGGGGGCTCTCTATGAGAGGGACGCTGCTTTGCATAAGGGCCGTCACTGTGAACAGATGTCCTGTTTTCTTCGTTGACCGTCCAGTGCCGTCGAAAAAATTCAGGAGCCACATTGAGGCAGCTCAGGCAACCCTTGAACATCTTCGAGGACGAGATCAGTCAGTTTCGGAAGGCCGCATAACCTCTCCGGAGTCGCCGTCAGAATCTGACACGTGTCAGCGGCTTGCCCGCCGTATCAGCGAAGAGGTGGAGCTTGTAACAAGCCCGACTGAAAAAGTGGAAACCCTTCCAAAGGGTGGGCCGGTTAAACAGTTATTCTCCCTCGCGAGGGCCGAACAAGTGTCCTTAACCGAGATGATTCCGACTTTCGGACCATCTGTGAAGAAGCGGAAGGAACTTCTGTGTACTCCAGCAGACAACATGGGAGCAGACCTGCACTTAAGTCTTTGCCGGACTTTTATGCTTCAGTATCACTTGATTGATCCATTCCTGAAGAAAATCTCCGAGAAGCTTCAGTCCTTCAGGGCGTAAGCATTGCCGGGCGTGCCCTTCACAGGCGACGTGATGGGATCCTGACTTTCTGTCCTGGGACACTGGCGACGTTCCCACTGCTCGCCTGGGTTCCCAGACTGCGAGACTGAACCCCCATAGCGGTGCACAGCTATCGCGTCTCGTCAACGACCTTGGTCACGTCTCCTGCACTCGCGCAGAAAACTGCACCCTGTAACACTGCGGCCACCCTGAGAGCCCTCTTTCCGTAGCCACTGGTATCACGGTTTCGAAACAGGGACGCTTGCTCTCCGGTTTGCAAGCGCTTTGGTACTGTGGCCGGACTTATGTGTCCAAGGTGTGTACTCGATCTTGCTATGTACAGGTTCATCGTCGAAACGCGGGGCGAGATCGATATTTTCAGCAATGAAGACCATTCATGTTTTTTTGCTGCTCTCTCTGTTTCGGATGTGTACCTGTCTCGCCTGGTAAGAAGAATCTCATCACGCGCCCTGCGCCGCGGCGAGCGGAAGCAAGCCTTATTGCGCTCGACCATTGGATTCACTTCTCTCCTTCAGGTTTAACAAGTAGCATAACTGTCCGGACTGAATGTGGTCAGATGTCCCCTTTGATGCAAGCCGTTAACGAAGTGGTGAGGACATTCGGAGGTCCGCCCATGCTCGAGCCTTTCCGTCCCCACGTTTCTCTTGCCTGGACAGCCCAGGTACGTTACTTAAATCCCAAACAACGTGCTTATAGGCAGGGATTCGCCGAGCCGTCGGTGTCCACGAGCTCTCCCCAACATGCGTGGGCGTCGCAGAGCGAGCATATCTAGATGTGGCAGAGCCAGCACGCTTCACTCGATCCAGCGAAGCAAGTTCTTTCGGGGGTGGAAGCAGCTCATTGCGGTCCGGATGTACTACTCCAGACTTCCCACGGAGGGCGATTTCCGTATGATTGGCTGCGCAGGATATTCGTCCTGCCCTGCGTTCACTCCTCCAGACGACAAAGGAGTTGGCACGGTCAGCCCAGGCACAGAGGAGCCCTCTAAAGGGCACCCCGTTGTATCAGAAAGAGAACGAAGAAAATCATTTCTGGCCAAAGGCCGGGCAGGCATTGAGACGGAAGGCGTCGGACGCCGTCTCGCAGGTACGCAGCTCTTGCCGGGAAGGCATGCAGGACACTCGTGAACAGAGGGAATACCAAGGACTGTGCTGACGTCCTGAATAGGGCACACGTCGTAGGCCCTACTATTCTGATATTCACAACGGAGTCCGAGGTCTTCTGTTAATGTGCTTCTGCCTTGCAGACCACTCGTAGAAGCCCCATGCGTCCCGAGAAACGGACTGGCGATGATGGACTAGAAGATTACTCCTTCAGTCTCAGTTCTTTGTGGCTGGACGTCAGCTGCATATGCATTTCTGTAGGAAGCGTTGTGACGACCCTCCAGCTTCGAGGGCCTAGGGCACCAAGCGAGAGCAGCGACGATTCGGACTGATAATCGGCCTGAGATCGTACAAGCGGGTGAATTTTCGAGCGCCCCATGATTGTTACCGATCGTGTGCAAAAAGAGAAGCGTTCCGCGCCACAAGACATAGGATGCCCAAACACGTAACCAATAAGAGATTTGCTATCATTTGAACTAACTGATCTGGTGGCCTCTACTCTGGTACGGCGTGGCTAATGGCGCCAGCGCCGGGCAAAACGCTTCCTGCCGGTCCTTGGTATGCCGACACCCAGCGCTTGTGGAATTTGTCTTCGCACATGTTGTGCCCGGCGCTCCTGAAAGACAGTCTTCTTCAAAACATGAGCTTCCCCCCCCCCCACGAGTTCGTAGGTTGTACGGGTTCGACAATGCATCCGGCCTTTAGGTTCTACTCCTGTGATCTCGAAAACGGAATCCACGTGAATGAGCCGAGCATTCTTTAAGGAATGATGCGGTACCAAGCCTGCTATTTAGGGGCTTAGTTCGAAACACTTCAGCAAGGTTTCAATCAGAGTAGACAGGCGGATCGCGATGGTCGCGCCGTCGCTCGCACCCGAAGAGGCGCAGTTCCGATATCAGGCTATGCGCTTTGGGTTTGTCTGCGTGGGCCGCGCGAATGGTGAGCACTCACTTCCCAATAGCTTCAAGCACACGGACGCTGAGTGGGCCGCCAACTCCTACTCACATTAGACTAGGCAGTATAGTTTCTGAGACGCCGAACCCAGCCTGGGAAAGTAGTCAGTACGATTGTCCGGTCGCGGTCTCCGTGAAAACGGCCGTCACTCCTGGCTTCTACTTTCGGCAGGGCATAGTCAACCACAACGTTCGCAGAGCTCTGAACCCACTTCTTCCAGTACGAAAGACCCGCTGGGCCACGACGCGTTCGCCTTCCGCGGCTTAGTAGCCTATACATGCACCACATACAACACTTGATTAGGTTAGACTCGCCAACACGGTTCCCAACAGACCGAATCTTGCATCAGAAAAAAATTAGTACTACGGCCCGGTCCTGGTCTCTGTAAGAAGGGCTCTCTTCTCGCCTCTATGGACCGTGCATAGTCTACCAGTAAGTGTGGCTTGAGCAGATCAGAGACCGGGAATGGGGTCTGTTTCGCCATCACACTTTGGGGTAACTGGTAGAACCTGATGGGCAGCTAGAGAGTCAGTGGAGATCGACAGTGTCCTCGCAAGAGGCTTCTCTCCAAGAACAAGTGGCCAGTCTCCGAACTTGTTGTACTGGTGTCGCTGTCGTCTCGTCAAGAGCCACGGGAGTACAGGGTTTTTCACCCTGCCTGAGCGGGTGAACCCACTACCACCTCCGTTCTATATAAGAAGCCACCGACGTGTTCGCCGGTCTCCTTGCTTTGATCGATTTCGGGCAGAACCTGCGAATACTCTAACCGG
>NW_027153507.1:0-369 GCF_002600585.1 Cystoisospora suis
GGGCAGCCTCGCCACGACGTGCGATCTCAATGCCTCAGACGGTCCTAACACCCGACGCGCCTCTCTCAGTCCCCGCAGGCCTCCTCAGAGTTGTTCTCACTTGCCGTACTCGAATCTTCGGCTGAGGACGCCTCCTTCTCGCAAATCCCCCTTCTTCCCAACTTGGGACTCATGTGTCGTACTCGGGGTAATCTGGGTCTAACTCCCCCTTGGTACTTCCCGGTCGTTAGGCTGCTCTAGCAGCCCCCTGTGACTCCCTTAGGGGCCTTCGTGCCTCTAACCAGCTTCCACTTTGGTCGACTCGGGCCGACCAAGTTTCCTCCTGGACCTACGCCTTCAGGTTGGCTTCAGGCTAGGCTGGCGGCTATT
>NW_027153508.1:0-10431 GCF_002600585.1 Cystoisospora suis
CCAGCTCAACGGCCGTGGCTCGATAATGTGGTCTCGATGTCGAGCCACGGCCGTTGAGCTGGAGTTTGCAGACATGAGTCCCACCCTGAGAGGCTCTAGACGCTAGTCCGGTTTCTCGGTAACGTACGGCTGAAACTGCCTTTGGGTGCCGCTCAGCTTGAAAGCTGGCATGCGGTTTGCTTCTCTGACAGTATAGCTTCGGAGACGGTGCGAGTGCGTGCGCAGGAACACGAACACGCCTTGCCATTGCCCCACAACCGCAGACGTGCACTCGGGATGTGCCCAAGAATGTGCTTCCACAAACGAACACAAGTAGGTGAGTACACGGCAACGATGTGCCCCCATGTAACGGTCCGTTACCCGCCGTGTGGGATAAGAGCAAATCTAACTTACATCGGTGGAGGGAAGTGGTAGAGGTCTATGAGCTCTCGAGCGGATTCCTTGGAAGTGAAGATATCCACGTGTAAAAGCACCTGAAACCGACAAGCACAAAAAACACCTCATACAATATGTCGTGCCTGAATGTCGTCCATCGCCGGCGCTGATGTACCGCAAGTAGCTGAGAGGGGGGGGTGCCCGAGACTCCTCAATCACTCTTACAGTCACTGGCCCTCGGCTACACAATGGTACTTACACTCAGTCTCGCATATGTAGATCCAACACGAACGTAACCTACTACAACACGGACGAGCAAAGTAGAAGGACGTGCTACGGATAGGCTTGCCTGCCTGAAGTTGGTAGATAGAGAACTCTGTGGCTTCTGGACGACAGCAAACAGGAGAGCGCTAATGCCATCTAACTTACCTCGCCGACTTTCATTTTTGTCGCATTAATGAGAATAGCTCTCCCCGCCCACGCGCACACCTTCTTCTCGACACAGAACTCACGGATTTCATCCAGCGGAAAGGCCCAAGCTCCGAACGTCATAAACCGCGAGCGTTTCTAAAAACGTCCAGCACAGAAAGGCCCTCGAGCAAATGATAGATAGAGCAGTCACAGCGTCAAACTCGAGAACACGAGGCATAGTGGCAGCACTGGCGGCGAGACCGCTCTACAGCGCGATATGACTATGTAGGTCTAGACACACTCGCATTTGTCGCAACAAAAGAAAATTCACATTCTACACTGGTACCTACCCGACGAAAGATCAGTGTTGAAACCAGCCCCAAGAGTAGAAATAAAATACGGAAAAGTGGAGTTGGCTGGTGAACTAATCCATGCAAGTTCAAGGCCGAGGGGCACCCCCAACCGGATGGTGGGTGTGAGGATCTTGTCAGACGAGGTTAATTCCGTGTCACATATCCCCCTTCCGTCCCGCCGATACACGTGCGTTGTGTACATTCAGTTCTTTGGATACACATCCCCGGGGGAAAAGAATTTGTATTCAAGGCAAGATACACGCAGTTACCTAGATCAATCAGCAGCCATACTATAAACCTTCATGACGGGCCGCAGAGAAGACATTGGTGGACGTGTAATCGCACCGACCGCGAGCTCACCTCTGCTCCTTCTGCCTTGTTCCTCTCACGCCGTTTCGCCTTTTTATCTATGAAGACAGCCAAGCCAGACACCTCCATCAGAAAAGGCTCACGCGCGGTGATTTCTCTCATTCATAAACCCACTCCTTCAACATGACCGAGCTGCCCGCACGAGACAGGCCTCTCGAGGAGTGGATATAGCGAACCCAGACGCAGTAATGCGAGCGAACACTCGGAGCATTTCGGTGCTGATGCGCCAAGCATAGTCTCCTCTGTTTGCTACCTAAGCGCTTTGGCCCGACCCTCTCTTGCAAAAATGAGGGTGAATACAGACGTATCTTAACCTCTTCAAGAGAGGCGTAACCACTAAGGAGAACGCTGGGTCTTGAAGAAGAAATCTGAGAACACCGTGAATGGCCCGTAGATTTGCCCGTGCTCCCCTACAGAAGAACAATTCAATCGAGCCCCTGGCCGAGTTGACCCAACGACGTGAAACCAAAGCAGACCAAGAAGTGATGTATGCCAAAACCGGATCTCCAGAAGCTATTCCACTGTGCCAACCATACGCCTCCCCTTTTGTTGCTATCGGGACAACTCGGAAGCATCAAAAACCCCCTTCGGCTTCACCCGGGGGACAGATCCTAAGCGGCGTGAATGCTGGTGGACTTCAACGGCGATACCAATCCTACGTCATCACTCGCCAGTGCATCCTTCAAACGAGTTCCCCTTCTATGGAAATACGTTCACACGTACATACACATATGAGAAGAACACTTAAGCGTCCTTATACCTTCCCACTCAGACTATTTGCAACCAGAAATAGCCCTGCTACCGCGCTCCGCCACTTGTTGAAATGACAATCACCCCTGGCATACTTCCCATCCGACAACAGACATTTGTACAAGAGTCCGAAACATCGTAGATTGGAACTCGGCACTTCAAGAAGCATCGACATAAATTCTTACTTACTTTTGTGTTCCAGCGAGTATCCAGCCGTAGATTTTCTATGGTTCATGCGGGATTCCGGGTTGTCGGAACCATCGTCTGGCGACCCCACTCTCTCAAAGCGTACGTCCTTTCCTTTGCGGGGTTCTCGCTTCTCTCCCTTTTTCGTTAAAGCCTCCTGTTTATCACTGTTTTCCTGAGAAGCACTCTGCCTCTCGGAAGTAGGAGCAGGGAGATCCGCAACCTCCTCACCAGTGCCTACTGATGCCCGCGCAAGCCTCTCTCCTTCATATCCCTCTGTCCCAGTCTGGTTCTCCTCAGCGGCCGAGCCATCTTGGGCTATCCGTTCTTCGCTACGTCTATGCTCAGCGACAGCCTTTGCCTTGTAGTCTTCAACTTGAACTTGCACGGTCGTCCTCGGCATTTCCTTCTCTTCCTCCTCATGCCTCGATCGTCGGAGATAAAGAGATTGAACTGAATCGAGCTCTTCTTCCTACAGGGAACATCGGGATGGGCAGTTAGTTCGGTTTCTCGGTGCATACCGCATATACAGGAGGCGTAACAAAGAGCACACTACGGTCCCTGCACCCGAACATCTTGTACACGTAGGGTGGGTCGCTAGACCTTTCCCCCGAGGCCTGTATATATCACACCCTATGTCTCTCTCTGCGGTAGTTCATAAGGTAAAGCTTCTTCTCCTACTTCTGATGCTACCGGCTACGCCATCGAATGTTCATCCATGACGAAATGACTCAAACAACACTGTTGAAAGGAAACTTTCGCAAGTCCTTTCTACTCAGGTCGGAGGTCTGACTGTACAACAAAGAAGAGGTAGTCTGTTGCCGGCCAGCTCTAGACCCTCAGCCGTGAGCTTTCCTCGGGGTATCCAACTGTTAAACTCCACTTGCCTCCATGCTGGAAAGTCACTGCACCGGCCCCCCCCCCCGACCCTACTATGGTTTTCCTGTATTTCTTTGCTCACGGTTCCTTGCCGGAGAATCCACTCGAGCTTCAACCGATTTTGTATGAGATCTTCAATCGTACTGTTGTAGAGGAAAAAGTCCAATTGTGATCCCTGTAGGTGTTGAAGGAGAGGCATGGAAGAACAGTAACTCCTTGTTGTTATCATGAGTCCAAGCGTCGTATACAATACAGGCTACAACTACCATAAACGAATGTACACCCTCCTCATCTCCGAGACCAGACAGACTGTCCTCTTCTCCCGTTTCCTCCCCTTTACCCCTCTTGCAGTACTACGGCATCTCTAGCTCAGGTATCCGTCCCCGCATAAGACGCTCATCTCCGTCTTCTACCAGCCTCACTTGCTCTTGTAGAAGACAGATGGCATGTCGCCTAGGAAACCTCTCAGCTTTCTCACGGAACTTCATAAGAAACGAGTGAAGGGCGAAGTTTTTGCTGATGCGTATTGTCACTGAAGCACGCTAACCCCCACACTGTACAGTCCTATGTATAGAGAGACACACTAAAACGGTCAGCTGTGATCGCTCTCTCTGTCTGTTCTCCTGACTAAACGAACAAGCGAAAGTGCATTCATTCTTATTTGTGAACCATCCAGGGAGGCGTACTCGAAACGCCAAAGGAACAGTCAAGCTTTCCTGGCCTGCAAAGTGGCTCCGAGAACTATTCGCAGGGCGACTTCAGAAGCCTAGGCTACAACTGAATTGCCTGTTTGGAAATCTGAGACATCGGACCTAGAAAGTCGTACAGCCGTTGATCTAGGCTCAAGCTGTTCGCTAGCTGGTACACATGCATTCACATACCCTGAATACGACTGCTATACGACTGCCCTCTCCTCTTGAGAAAGTGTTAGCAGTTAACGAGCGAAGCTTTGAAAGGCTCTTGTGGGCGCGGATCAAGGACATCCATGTAGATTTTTCTCAGCCACGAAGACACCTCGGCATCGCGCACTCAGTTGAGACAGGCCAAGAGTACCGAAGAACTATAGAAAAAAGTGGTATTGTGGCCGCAGCCTCCCCTCCTCCCCCCGGGGCTACCATTCCATGCTCGCGCTTTCACCTTACCAGACTCCGAGGACCATAAACAAAACGGAGACCTTCCGGTCTGCCAAGTCCTGTGATCTGCGACTTTTCACCAACTGAGACACGTATAGCGGAGATTGTCCCGGAAGGTACTGACGTGTGATCTGACTGGAACGGATGGTCACAAGCAGACAGCATTCGCCACATACACGCCGCAACTCTCTTCAGGGCACCTGTAGTAAGCCGATTGAGGTATTTGCCATGACACAAATATACATACACCTCAAGGGGTTTGTACGGCTGTGGACGTGATCGGAAGAACACAGACCCAGTAGCGTTACCTTTGCTTGCATATGCCTTTTCTACCAGCAAATATACAGCACATCAATATGAATATATGCACGACGAAGTTGTGTGTACACACGAAATAGATTCCGAGGGACCAACAGACGCACACAGGACAACTCAAGACCACTCCCACCCGTTGACATCAGGCCACTTCCTTCCATTCATGCCTTCGTAGAAATGCGCATTGTCCCGGGAGTCAGAGAAGTCGGAGAGATCACACAAGGACAACACAAGAAGAAGATAGATAGATAGATAGATAGTCACCCGTACCTGAAGAACATGAACTCGAACCATGTAGTCCTGAGGAGTAGCGGCTTCTCCGCCGTCTTCCCCGATCTGTTTAGAGAGCTCTAGAAGATCTGGTTGATCGTCTAGACGATCGACAATGTGGTATAAGACGGTGATGCGGCTATTAGGAGCTTTTTGTAGGAATGAGGAAGGCACATGCTGAAGTGGCAAAGTTTCTTTTCGTATTTTCATCGGGGTTTTCGAAATTTGAATTTCACAGTCTCCGAGCTTATCGCCTTGTCTTCCGAAGTCTTGGTCATACACCGTGATGCGCATCATCCCCGGCTCCTGATGTGGAAAACAGAGTGGAACATGAAAGCCGCCGCGAAAAGTGTAAGAATCACGAAGCCCTCCATGCAAAATAGATTCCCAGGATATAGGAAGGTAGATGAACGGTAGCTTGCCAGCTAGAAAAACAAATAACAGATAAGAACGCGTGGGAGGAAAAACTCAAACACAGACATGCATCGAGTGGCTGGACAGGCGATCGATGGCGTGAAGAGCAGAGCCACACACACAACGCGGAGTATCAATGGTTCTCCATATGTGTTTGGCATTGATCTTGTCTGGCGGGAAAAGCAGCAAACCTGAGGTCATCCCGGAGAGACAGCAGTCTGCATGCACATAGCGGCACCTGAGTCTCTGCATCTGAGCTAAATCGTAGAAAGCGGTGACCTGAAAAAAGCGTCCTCTTAGAGAACCGTCTGAACTGATGTGAACCTCACTGACGTACAGATTGCTCGCTCTCTACTCACGAGCTCTGACTAGCACAGCGCAAGAAGACCAGGAAACAAAATCAGGGTGTAAAGGAAAGAGAAACCCGTGAGATTTGTAGAAGTGTTTTTTGTCTCTTCCCTAAGACCTTTTCAGTTGCATGGCTGGTTGGAGAAACATCAATCCTAAGAAGAGAAGGTTTCTATTTGTCCTTCTCGCAGAAGAGGGATTTCGCTTCTTCCTAGGGAGAACATGCTTCGGCTTGAGAGTTTCGAGATGCCAGCAATCTAGATACACGACCTCGCTACTGCTCCATTCAGACCCTTATCAAGCGGGGTCAGTCAGGCTTGTCGAGGTACCAGTCATGTAAGTAAGCGACAGAAACTATTACTGAGCCAAGGTAGTTCTGCAAAGCTCAGGTACCTGAGCCATCTGTTGCTTGTCAATGAATGTATGTAATGCTCTCCGGGCAAGAATAACTGCAAGGGCAATGATAACGGGGAAGACAACAACTAGAGTTTCGTATTCTCACCTTGATCTCCGTCTCCAAGAGATAATCCCACACAGGATTCAACGTGGCCATCTGAGGCGGAGAACAAAAAACCTGGCCGCCAAATCGAACGTCGACGTACGGGTCTGATGAGCCTGTAATGTCACCTGTTGAGAGGTTACACGGAAAAGAGAATCGGGACGTGGTGTACCCTATCCCAGTGAGCGGAACTCTGGCTGACTTTGGAGCGGCAGGTACATTAACTGTCCATACTGGCGTGAAGAGCACCTCGGACCCATGCACGGACACATCTACTAACACCGCACATGGTCATGCGCACATCAACACGTAATGCATCCAACCAGCCAGGTGGTTAGATATTTATATATATACGTGTTCAGATATGAATACGTATGATGCAAGAGGGGGTGGCTACAACATCTCTGTACGGTTCTGCAAAAAGACGTCAAGAGATAGGTGAAGGGAGACAACGCAGATTGCAGAGCATTGTAGACCAAGCATTCATGACGTAAGAATGCATTGTGCGGACAGAAAGCGCGGCCTCGCCACCATCCTCCAGTTCAGCCCTCGGGCACTACTTGGATAGCCCCCGCGACCCACACAGCATTAGCGCAGGACAGCCCCACAGTAGTGATCACTGTACGCGTAAACAAGCTTCTCTCTTGAATCCCCCTCGGTACCTGCGGCAAGGTCCGTTCCCGACAAAAACAACATTCTCAGATAGAGGGGTCCCTCTTGAGGGGGCGGCGCGTTAACAAATTTGTCATCGGGTGCTTCGGGCTTGGTTCGACACATGTCGAAGACCCCCGGGAGTTCGACATTTGGTATAAGGCTCCCCGCTCCTCCTCCGCCGCCCATGGCGGCCATCAAAATGAAAGACGTCATTCTGACCCAGACATTGTCCCGTAAACAAGGGACGGACGGAAAGTCTCTAAGTAAGAGCTGAACAAGTTGGCTCTAGAACGAAGACTCCCTAGCGCAGGAAGACTGCGCTGTTGTCAACGAGTACTCTATGACGCAAGCCCATCATAAGCCGGTAGAACCGGAGTGTCTTGTCCTGCGGCGTGGGCTCGGCGCACGTGTAAGCTCTAACGTTAATGAAATCTCCATGACCTAGAGGAAAGGATAAAGCAAGCTTCAAGAAAGCGCGCCGGAAACCCAAGACGGGGGGTCTCCTCAATTATGATGCCGCAGGTGAGTAAGGGGGTAGCGACACATCGTAGCTCATTCCAGCCTCCTCGCCGGCAAACACATTCTCTTCCAGAGGTGGATCAGGCGCAAGAAGGCAAGTGGGTATCCCGGCTCTGCCAACGAGAACGAAGAGGCAGTGACTCGGACTCAAAGAAGAACGGACGGCACGGGAAAGACCACTGCGAGGCCACTGCTACCGCAAAGTTTTTCCGTAAGTTCATTTACTAAGGAACACCCGGCTAAGCCCCCGTAGAAACCCAGGCGAACAAGCAGAGAAAGACGTTTTCCAGAGAGGCGAAGAAATGCCGTAGCTGTGACGACCGCGTGGCTCGACAGCTGCCGTAGTTCCGCACCCAGCGCGCGGTGGGGGGACGTGAATTCCTCGCGCAGCAGGGGATCCTGCTCTTCCCTGACTGCAGCCACGAAAGCGTCCGTTCAGAGGTCAAGCTTTGAACTGAAGTCTGGAGTGACCTCTCCCGTTGTGAGGCCTGTAAATTTCTGCGTACACCGTGCCCGCGACCGGCTGCTTGGAAGATATGCCGGCCGTACAGTGGCACAAATTGCGACAGTTTGCCGCAGCAAAGTACGCAGCAAGGGGCCTCGAAAAAACAGAAAGACAAATTAGGGAGCCGGTGTGCAACAGCAAGCAGTTACGACTGTGTGTAGCTAGTCTGTCGGCTAAGGCAACAGCAGCCCTGCTGCTTTTCTACAATCGCCATGAAACCTGGCATGGCTCAACAGTGACTGCTTCTTTGAAAAAAAGAACCGCGCAGTTCGCCAAGAAGATCTCGAGAGGATTTCCGAGGAAGTCGAGAACATACTTAAAGGCATGGGAGCAAGACTGGTCCCAGGCAGAATTGAGTGAACTCATGAATGGACTCGCACGGTGACCTCCCACTAGCATGCGCGCGGTTGGAGCGCTCAAAATGCTTGTCGGACCGTCGCCGGTTTCTCGCTCAGAGCTAGCGCCCGCTTGCGAGCGATTGGAACAAGAGCTAGTGAAAGCTCTCCCCGACCAAAATTCGTCAAACATCGACATGCAGCGCGACGTGGTGTTCCAAGAATTAATGGCGAGTCACTCTGCTGTCCCCGTCTGGCTAGGCTCTAGCTGCCCGTCCACCAGCCTCGGATCGCGAAGTATCTGCATACACTCAGATTGGACTTGAGCACTGTGAATAGCAGCACGTCCCTTGAGGTATGTAGGGACGTTAAGCGATGTAAAGGGGGAACCCAGGGTCCAAGCGTCGGGATACATCGGTAGTCCCTCTGTCGTCGGAACTTCATGGTGTACACAACTGTGAGAGCCGTGAGAGGCTTCTGGGTATACTGAATGGCTAAACTAAGATCAGTTATACTTCCGTGATGGAGGCAATAGCAAGTAAAAAACCTAATTTACACGGAAGCTGAGTACTGCAGGCGTATCTGTAATAAACCTGTGTCTCAACACGTGAGCGTAAACGGCTCCCTCGAACAAGGTAGTTACGTAACTTTTGTTGCCAGACTGTTTCCGCAGGCTTGCGCTCCTATAAATTAACAGGGACCCCGCCAAGCGTAGTGGTATCCAGGAGAGAAAGTTGCTTGGTGCACAAGAGCGCTGTGGTTTGCGCCACTTCTTCCCCCCTGTCCCGCCCTCCTCTCGCTCCAGTCGTCGCAGCCCTGCCGCGCGCAAACGGCCTGATTTTTCCGGCAGGGAGTCATCCGATGATGAAGTCCGTCTGGTCCAGGCTATGTAGTTTAGTAGTTCCAAGTGGGAGAAGAGAAAAAATCTTGCTCCGTGCAGGCAACTCCCAATAGTAAGTCTGAGGCGGCGTTTCTCTATCTCCCCACATTTTGCATTTCAAGTGTAGCCCAGCGATCCCTCGCGTGTGCAAGTCTCCGCCCCCTGACTACTCGGGGGATTTGCCAAGTGCAAACACGCCGAATACCGTTCCGCCGGTGTTGCATGAGTTGTCCATTCCGTGCGTTCCTCGTCAATACCAGCTGCTTAACTGGCGCCTCCGCTCTAGTACTTCCACCCCCAGTTAAAGACTGAACGCTGCACGTGCTCCAGTACCCTGGCTGTGGGGCGTCGGGGCACCACCGAGCGGCACCCATAGTCCAAAGAGGATTTCCTACACACGCAGATTCTCGTGCGCAGGCACTTGCAGCTTAACTCGTAGTGCAGAACGGACTGCAGGGGTTACACCACCGACTGCGTCACCCGAGATTGCAGCTCACGAACACGACATTGCGCTCTGGTCGCCTGTGAGCCCCTGAGATGTAGCTTTCAGCCTCTCCGAGTGGGAACTGCGGCGCGGCTACTCGTGCATGGGAAGTCTGCTTGGGACGACGGAAAAAAACGAAGAATCGTTTTCTTTCTTTCTAAAGAATCCCTGAACACGTCGGCGGCACCGGACCGCCTCGGCAGTGATACGCCAGGTGATCTTCAAGCCTCACTTTTGCACCCCTAAATTAGCTAATGCTTATGTACAAGCAGACTCATCCATGTCAACGTGAACATCTTGGCTACGCAGAAAACCGGGGAACCGTATCCCGGCACCCTGACGAAGGAGCCTCGGCTGGAAAAGTTAGCTCATGAGAACTGGGAACTGGTGCGTTAACTGCCTCATTAGTCGGCATGCCAGCTCTCCTGGTGCCGCGATATCCCACGATATCGCGTCCCCTCGCCTGACTGGTGTAAGACAGCATTGACAAGCAGCTATCACCTTGTGCACGAACCGTTCCGTACTGGTGCAGGGGGGCGGCTCTCTCCTGCCGGCATAGGACAACTCTAAAGAGTTTATTAGTTTAGGCTGAAAGCAAGAGCGTCAGCGTGCTCCAAGTACGTCGGGATGATAGCTGAATCAGTTACCAACCAGCTTCACCATACAAGTAAAACACAACTATACAGAAAAAACGGGAAACGCGAGACCGCTCTACTCCAGTCACACCCACTTCGCCCCCCAACCCCCCCACC
>NW_027153509.1:0-150 GCF_002600585.1 Cystoisospora suis
CTTTGATCAAAGCGCTTTATGATTTTTTGCCTTTACATGTGCCCCGTTTTGTATCACACTGTCAACTAGACATGGCAGGGAGACTTCTCTTTAGATGAAGATGATGATAGGAAACCTCTCTTTCTCTTTACACTGGGGGAGAGGCTTTTT
>NW_027153509.1:636-1168 GCF_002600585.1 Cystoisospora suis
GTCTTTCTTTTGTCTAATTGTGCTGAGGGCATCTCCTAGGTTATCTCCTAGCTAGTCATAGCTCGCCTATCTCATAGGTAACCAAAGCTCGCTCATGTGATAGCTATATCTATACAAATAGATGAGCGTTTCACCGTATGTTAAATCATGAAACGAGTCTCTTGCCTATGTGAATCTCTGTCTCTTTCACTTTCTCTCTCTCTNNGTTGTTTCTCAACTCAGTCTTCTCGCATTGATTGGACCTCAGTACGGAACTGCAGCAACAGCAGGAGGGCCAGCAGCTGCTTCTTCAGCAGCCCCCCAGACATTAGGAGGGACGACTACTGCGAGCCTTCCCCCTCTCAACCCGAATAATACCAATCCAAATGCTAGGACTCAGGCACCTTCTCTCGGACTGACCTCAGGCCATCTTTCAACTACCGATCTTCAACTCCTTCATCAGCAGCAACAACAGCAAGCTGCTGCGGGAGGAATAGGCTTACTTCCAGGTTACGGAGGTGCCCCCCCTGGTCCTTCTCCTTCTTCTTCTTCT
>NW_027153509.1:1198-37800 GCF_002600585.1 Cystoisospora suis
TATGATGCCAGGAGGAGGAGGAGGTGGCGGTGCAACACCAGGCGTCGTAGGGGCAGATATGTCGACATATATGGTAGGTATGAACTCCCAACAACAGTCAAGTCAAGCAGGGAATGTTGTTTCATCTCCATCACATAGCCATCTCCATCTTCATCCCCACCAGCCGCCTCCTAGTAGTCTTCAGGGGGCTCCCACGATGATGATGAGGGAGCAGCAGCAGCAACCCCCATTGTCTCAGCCACAGCAACAGCACCAGCCGTTGTATTTCCAAGCGCAGAAAACGCAGGTTTCAGACGCAAGTGATGGGCAACAGCGGGGGCCAAGGGGGGACATGATCTCTTCGACTCCTGCCCAGCAACACGGACTAGTCATGACGCAAGGAGGAGCAGGTCAGACAACGGTGCGACAGCAGGCGAATGCACTTCAGACACCTCAACAAGGAGGAGGAGTAGGGGCGAATCTCGTGACGCCCTCAAATCTCTCTCTTCCAGGTAGGCACAAGGAGAGTCGTGTTTATATCTACATATAGATAACTATAGAGGACTCATAAAACTCACGTAGAGTGTTACCGGAGTTCTTTCCTGAGCAAAACGTCTCTCGGTGTTGGGTCTAGAGGCGGAGGACTATGTGTGGACGCTGATGGATACATGTAGTGAGGTGATACGGATGACACCATACTTTCAGATGAGCTCTAAAGCGCGAAGGCTAGTCAACAGGCGGAAAAGAGATGTAACACTAGTCAAGTTGTAGTAGTACCTAACGGTTGGTAGTTGACGAGTGCGAACTATCTATTCATCTATCTATTTACTCTTGGCGAGATGCTAGTGTTTCAGGGCATTCGTTGTATAACGGTCATGGGTGATTCTTTTTACGTCGCATGCAGTTCTAGTGCATCGCGCCTTCTCTACTTGTGTGGTGTACACGTACGTACAGACTTTCTCTGTATCGTGAGCCAAATGAAATGTTTTGAGTTTCTCCGTATCGGCAGGAATGTTCCTCTCTACAGGTAGCTACAGTTATCCATAGATGTATATGGATACGGGCAGTTACATGCAGACACCCCCGGACATCATCCCCACATGGTGGTGGTAAAGGTTGCATGAGTGCGACAGTCCTAGTATTTCACCCTTTCCGGAATTGCAGAAGCTTCTGAGAGATCTTCCAGGTGTTAAATTCGAGCTAGTGGGTCAGCGAGGTGGGGAGAAAGTCCATTTTCTTGGAAAACACATCTCTTCTTTTATCATGAGGATTGCTGTATGATGTCAATGCCCACAGCATCAGTTGGGACGTCACTCTCAACCCCTCCTGCGACTGCAGGCATAGGAACGGCTCCTAGTGCCCCTACAGGAGTAGGTGGGGGGAATAGTGTAACCAACAGCTCTAGCAGCAGCTTCTCTCAAGGAACAACGGGTGCAGGAGGAGGAGTAGGAAGTAGCTTGTCAAATAGTTCGACAGCTAGCTGGATGCAACAGCTCAGTAACATGGCAGCCTTTCTTGGAGGAAAAAAGTGAGATGAGGATTTCGTGGTGAAGCTGACGGAAGGAAGGAAGGTTGTTGAAGAGAGAGAGGTGGAATAGAATAAGAACGAAAAAGGCAAGAGGACAAAGAAGAACGAGCGTAGCGGGGGAGAACGGTAGAGAAGAAGAAAAACGGGAGAGTTTTTCTCCTTGTCTCTCAAGTTTAGAGAGAGAGAGTTACGAAAAAAGACACGTGATACCAGCCAGCCATACATTCTCCAAATGTTTTGATAAGCGAGCCTGGTAGAGGAGTAGGAATAGTAAAGGGTATGTATACATTCATTCTAGTGGACTCAGGAGACGTCACGTGATCTATTTATTATCTTGAGATACGATCTCCCCTCTTCAACAGCCAGTCGCTACGCTCTCTTGACACTTTTAGTCTCGCGGAGAAAGGCTTTAGCGGAGAACACTCGGTCTCAAATAAACATCCAGTATATTATCTTTTCCTGTTCTTCTGAGATGATGGGAGCGGGGGTAACCGATCGATGATGTTTTAACGGGATCGGTGGTCAACCATTTTGCTTGCTTAGCCAGGCAGGAAGTATCCACGTTGTAGCAAGAAGCATGCTTCCTCATCACGATGACGCCGCCGCCTCGAGTCTCGTTCTTTTCTGAACCGCTTCTTCCCGGAAAGCAGTGAAATAGATAGATGGATAGATCTTGAAGTTCCTTTTTTTTACTTTCTCTCCCCGCTAGAGTGAGCGCCCCGTCGCCACCTCGCAGGGTGATGTTGTAGAGTGGACATCTGAATGATGGAGGAAAGAAGAGTAAGTGCTTGTCAGGGAGAAACAGAGTGATATGTTCTTTCTTCCGTTTTTTCGAAGGCGGGGGAGGACCGGCCAGCAGGTAGACGACAGACCGCAATAGGTAGATAGAGATCGCACGTGGGAAGATCACATTCTACAACTTTGGCCTCGGCGGAGTTCCATCTCGCCATCACCTGTCCCCGTAGAGGAAGAGAAAAGCTGAACCTGTATCAGCGTCAAACTGAGGTTGCTTTCTTTCTTTTTTCATTCGCCTCGAAGGAGCGAACGAGGGAGGAAGGTATTCCCGTGTTACATTTCGCACAGGTTTCCTCTCCGCTTCTCTCCCTGGATTCTCTTTGGCCTACTGTCACCTATTGAGAGACCGGAGTCTTTCGATAGCTCGTCTGACTCAGTTTCTAGATGGTAGTAATCCTTGTTTTGTTTTTCCTTCAACCGAGCAGCTGCTGGCTCCCTCACAGGTTTAAGTCATCTCTCGCATGCAGATCAGAATGTATACGTCTTCGTCGTACACACGTCGTATGATTGGCGTCATGGACAGACCGTTGTGACACAGAGGTACGAAGTTCTTTGTCGAGCGGAGAGTGGGGGACAAGTTCTTATTACCGGGAAAGAGATTCTTGCGTGAATTTTTAATGTATGTATAGTCACAACCCGCTGCTATACCAGGCTCGTCCTTCGCTTTTGGAAGAGAGGGAAGAACACGTTCGAAAGAAATGTCCCAGGACAGTACGCGTCTTTGCCTTGGGGGAATAATGCTAGCTCTCTTCCTCCTGAAGACGCACCATCACGGTGCTGCGATTCTTGGGCAACTCTGAAGACTCCTTAACACTGCAAATCAACATACTCTGTCCACTCTCTCTCGAGTAAGCGTAACGATGATCAATTATTAATTGCGTATCCCTTATATTCTCTGGTGTTCAGAAGGCTAGTCAAGGAGGCGGCCGACCACCAGTCACACCAGCTGGGTTCGGCCTAACGCGATTCAGTCGAGCTCATTCCTTTTCCCTCCTTCCTATACCTTCTGCAGTTGGTTGTCAACCCACCAATCAATACTAGTACTTTCTGGAAAACTACCGCTTACTCGATTTGTTTGTGACAGAGGGATGAGGGGGAGGAACTTCGGATGCACCAGCATCATCCATTCATTCATCCATCAGCGTCCATCGTCCCCCCAGGGCGGGTTCCTCTTTTCTCTTGTTTAAAACACGCGGCGCTTGTTTTACGGACAGGGGTGCGCGCTGAAATTCGTTAGTTCTATGGTTACCACCATAACGAAGAAGCAATGGATGCTTGCTGTTGTCCCCCCCCCCCACCATCAACGCCGGGCCTCGTATGCAGCGTGAACAAACAATCCAAAGAAAAAACACACAAGACATCACCACCGTCTGTCGCCCCCGCTCTTCACGCAAAAGAGGAGATGGACGAACGTAGGTGATATCCATGGTTACGGTAAGGAGACAGACAGGTCGCAGATATTCGAAGACAAAAAGAGAACAAGAAAGAGACGAAGCGCAAAGAGCAGTCATTCATTATGTTCCCTCCTCTTTACCAGGTTCAAGAGATAAGGACGCTCTTCGTGACGTGGTCCAACCAACCGCTGGTAAGAGACTGGAGGAGAGAAAAAACGAGAGAAGATCAATCTCCGTGGAAACAAGTGGAACAGAGGTTTGATTAACACTGTAAGCAGGGGAAAGTGTAAGTGGGAGAAAGACGATGAAGAATAGATAGAATATGATGTATGTAAAAACAACCGTCGTCAAAAAGCTGTCGTTCTTTTACATTCTCATGCCATCATTCTCTTCATTCATTCAAACATTCCACACTTTGACGCCTTGCCGCTTCATCTCTCACCGTCATCCGGGATACCTTCCTCATTATCGATCACCCTCTTTGCATCTCTTTTGGTCCTCTTCTTCTTGTCCTTCACTCCTCAACAACAATGAAGAAAATAATCCACTCTATTTTTCTACTGTAAGTACTGCCTACCATACAGCATGCATCACCTCCCTCCCACTCTTTCTTCTTTCCTATTCTTTTCTCCCCCTCGCGGCACCTGTCGCGCGAAGATCGTCAAGAGACGGAGGGAGACCGGTATTTCTTCTTCACCGTTTCTTTTATGTAAGTGCACCACAAGCATGAATCAATAATGCAACACGGTCACCTTCAGTCCCTTCACTCTCTCTCTCTTGCCATCACAGGCTCACTCCCACTGTAACCGCGCGATAATAGGTATCAAGATGAGGACCGACGTAACTCGTGGATGCATGTCTAAATACTCCCAGCCAGCCATGCATTCCTTCGCTCTTATCCACGCTGGTCCTTCTTCCTCTCCCTCTCATCGTCCTTTCTTTCATCTTTCCTTTGTACTCGTTTCATATCCTCTTCCTACTCTATCACGCTTGGCCGGGGGGTAGGGAGGATACACGCGAAACACTATGGGCAACTACTGATGTCCTGTTCTTTCTCCTCCGACCATCACCGCGTCTCATGGTTCTCATACCCCCAAAAATCGCAGATTTCGACGGTGTTGCCTAGCTTCTCCTCCTCCTTAATCCTCTTTTCTCTCTCTCTCTCTCTGTTATCTAGATGAAGTTTCTACTTGTCAAGATACTTTGTATCAAGACCTAATTGTTGCATGGCCTTTCGATAGTTATCTTGATTCCTCATCAGAATTTGTTCCAGAGGACCCAGTAGTCTCTTGAAGCTCTTCCGATTCATATAGGCCACCTTAACATGTGTTAGGGCGCGTACAGTTGCCGCTCGTGGCTGATCTTTAAGAAGAGCTAGTTCACCGAAATAGCCCCCTTTCTTATAGTGCATCACAACCTTATCGTTCTTGACGGCTTCCGCTTCCCCTTCAAGTAGGATATAGAACGTATCTCCACTCTCTCCTTCCTTGATGATGGTATCTCCTGCCTCGTAGCTTTCTGTCTTCAATGCATCCGATAGCTTCGATCTCTCGTATGGGTCCATATCCTTCAGGATGGGTACCTAGAAAAAGAAAGAAGAGAAAGAAAATTTGAAAAGAGATCGAATTATCGCTGAGGGACTACCTTCTTTTCCCTCAACTACTCGGAGCGGTGATGGTGGTGCGGGCGAACACACACGGATGAAAGAAGAGCATGAAGAACAACGAAACGTTAAGGTAGAAAAAGATGAAAAAACAGAACAACAGACGACGGGAAAGAAAGAAAAAAAGCGGGAGACACAGAGAATGAAAGGACGAGAATACAGACGACAAAGAGGCGAAGGAATGACGGAAGAAGACGACGACCTCTTATCATAGTATAGCCAATAAGGAATAGTCAGTCAGTCAGTCGAGTGCCTAACGTTCTCGCTGACTACTACAGATGAGATCTCTCTATCTCTCTGTCAACATTCATACAATGGTTTTAATCACGAAACGTCCATCTACTTCTCTTTCTATGTCTCTATCCGTATCCTTAGGTATATCGTCGTCTTCCCTTTCACCCTTATCTTCACCTTGTTCCCCCCCCCCCTCTTACCTCCTTAAGAGACTCTTCGAAGATTTCTCTTTTCTTCGCAGCCGCATCTCGCACAATATTCGTGAAGGAATCTCGATCTAGAGCCCATAGCTGCATGTCATCCGCCGCGATGACCGTCGCTGCCCGAGGCGCGTTATACATGAGAGCCAGTTCTCCGAAAGCATCCCCTGGGCCCATCTTGCAGAGAAACTTATCTCCCTTCTCTCCTGGGAAGGTCTTCATGACATCAACGTAGCCAGATTCAATCAGATACAGTCGATCTCCATCATCTCCTTGACGTATGATCACGGTTCCTTTCTTCACAGGGACTTCTTGGAAGGCATCCACCACTGTCTCAAGATCTTCCACGTCTAACGCCTGTGCCACAACACACAACACAGGAGGCAACACAGAGAGACACACAGAGAGATAAACAAAGCCAGGATGAAGAAAAAGGAGACAAACAGATGGATGGATAGATAGACAGATAGGCGGAGAGATAGATAGATAGATAGAGACCTGCATAGATACAGAGATGGATAGATAGATGAATAGACAGACAGATACATTGTTCTCGCTAACAAGACCTCTCCTACTAGATTACAACCCGAAACAATGTACGATGTGATTCATAGATACATATACACACGAGGCATGCAAGATGCACCCACCCCCCTGCATGCACCCTGAGGAAACTGCTAGCTCATTCTATCCCCTATCAACTCCACCACTATGCCTGCCTCACTCGAAGTAGTCGGGTTTATGTCGTGTTAAGACAAAAGATCTCGTTTCATAGGATCAACTGTCTTCCTTGTGTGTGGTATCAAACTCTCGATGAAAACAAACAAGAGAAACAAGAAGACAGGGAAAAAACCAGACGAGGCTCGAAACACCTCTCCCTGGATCTAATCTTTCTTTCTTTCTTTCTTCTCCCTCCCTCTCTATCTAACCTTCGCTTCTCTGGGAAACCCTCCTCACGATAACGGCAGGTGAGAGAATAGACCTCAACACAGCACTTCTGCATAACCAGTCTTCGTGTCCTCCACTCGGCTTCAACTATGAATATGTATGACTATGGATGTATATGTATATCTGTTTTCTTGTATACGTAGAGATATATCTATGAGGATGTGCGTGGGGTACTCTATGGACTTACGCTGAAGAGAAAGGAGTTCTCGATCGTTTTGTTGATCCGTTCTTTCTGCTCTTCTGTCTTGGGGTAGACCTGTATGAAAAGCATCGACCACATCCATCACATCTCCTCCGCAGTACAGACAACAGACTACAAATACATGCGCTGACGTAAAACGAAAACACAACTATCATGAATGAAGACACCTCCAAAAAAGAAGAGACAAGTGCGATCTATTCTCCAAACAATACTATAAGAATCCCCGGAAGAGACAAACAGCCGGAGAGAAAAAAAGAAAGCGAAAGACTGACTGCACCCAAGGCGTCATCCGTATTGGAACTACTACTATAAGAACTCTCTCTTCTCTTCTCTTTCATTGAAGAAGAAACTTGGAGAGGTCTGCTTCTGACTGACTAACCTAGCCTTATTCCCGATAAACTGCAGTTCACCTTAACCTGAGGACTTGCTTCCTTTCTCCAAATGAACGTCGGGTATATATAGAGAGAGAAACACCAGCAACTTCAAGGAATGGGGACAAGCACACGCAAGACGAAGAGACGTGATGAAAAAGGAAAAAACCGAACGAAAGAAGAGGTGTAGTGAAAAGGAGGGGATGTAGACGGGGCGAAATAACTAGTCAGGCAGTCATTCCCCTCATAGGAGCGAATACAAAGAGAGAGATACAGCAGGGCCACTAGCTGAAAACTTCACTGCGTTATGCAGTTGATACACAGAGGGAGAGAAACCACACTGGATTGGTCACTAGGAACTGCAGAAGCCGATGTATCCCTTTGGCATGGGAAAAGGAATACATCCATGTACACCACACATAGAGGGATGAAAGCAACAACCTGGACCTTTCATCTGGATTGCTCTCTCCTTTAATTCTTCACATCCCCAAGACCTTCATTCCTCATTACTCCTATTCATTTAAGGCGACGACTCTTTTCTACCCGAGAAGGGTGAAGAATGAGTTGACGCGCCTCCCCTCTCCTCATTATGTATCTATTCATCTATGCATTCACCTGTCTATCTCGCTTACCGGGGCGACGAATTTTTTGCGTTTATTCCATTCTCCGTAAGCTTCAGCGCTGACTGACTGGCGGTTCTTCGCCCGTGACATATAGGATTCACTCGGCTATATATACACCACACACCAAACAAACATAAAAAGATCCATGCATGCACATCCATATACGTCTGAAGTTGCAGCGACGTCGCCAAGTCCACTTTCTCTCCATGCTGATTAACACACCGACGCCTCTTTTTCTACTGAATTCCCTCTTCTTCATATTCTTCTACTTCTGACTCGACTTCCGAACACACCTATACATACATACATGTGAACTCATAGAAGTTAAGAACATAATCCGTCTAAGGAATCGCCGAGTGTAGATTCTTAACATGATCTATCTATCTATATATCTATCTCCTATAGTGAAACAGAAAACGCAAGCCCACGGAGACAGAGGCCTGTAGAAATCCTTTCACAGGAAGAAAAAAAGCGACACCTTCCCTTCTATTCCTCATACTCCCTGCTGCGAAACTACATGGGCTAGCTCCCAGGATCTTCACCATACGAGAAAGAAACTTTCTTTCTTCTTTTCAGATTTGTCAAGTCTTTCCTCGATTAACATGACGACGGACAAGTGAAGAAAAAGAGAAGGCGCCGTTAAAGCAGTTGTTAGTCGTCCTGAATGATACAACCCTGACTCTAAAATGATGTTCCCTGTCTTTCCTTTTCTTGGATCTCAAGCCATGAGTACCTGAGGCATATCTTCGACAACGTCATCATCGTCTCTTTCATCTTCCGTATCAAGATCATCCTCTGTCACTATAGAAACGCAGGCAACACGACACACACGCAGCAAACACCAGATAGACAAAAGGATCGATACAACCGAGGAAAGAACGGGAATCTCTTGGCTTCTCTTTCCTTCTCTTCAAACCAAGAAAGACTTCTGCCGTTATGAATGAAAAATGAAGAACAGTGAGGGCAGTATGGCTATGGTGACATGTTGAAGAATCTACGTATGTATCGCACGAAGAAGAGGAGGTGAAGATCTATCTATCTATCTGACGGAGGAGCGATGAAGGAAATACGGTGGGAAGATAGACAGTATCTGTTCGGCTGGCTAAGCGAAATCAGGAACAGTACAATGATCGTGAACGAGGGCCTGTGTACGCCACTATCTACAGGACAGAGATACAGATATACGAAGAGAGAGAAAACACAAGGAGAGAGACGACCAGGTGTATGCACATATGAAAACGTATGAGAATGTAATGATGGAGCCGTTCATTCTCCTCCCCCAGTCAAGCCCTTGAGGTGGCGCAGTCCAACTCGCTGAGAAGACAGCGGGTGATTGATAGACGCTGCTGTTGCTTCTCCTCCTCCTCCTGCGGCCTGTGTCTCTTTCTCTGTCTTATGCAACAACCCCGCGTGTCTTGTTGAAGATGACGGCATGGGTCAGGGTCGAGAAAAAGAAGGAAGCCCGACAACGAGAAGACAAGACGTCTTCATAGACATGTATACACTCTACCATACATTTGGAGTACATACACGCGAAGAAAACAGAGATGTCATAGGAGTACGGAAGGAATACCACCTATATACCACAAGGCCGTTCCATGTGTATGTACACATATAGAGGACAGTAGAGATATCTCTATAAATGAAAGGCATGACCCATCAATGCCAACGAATCTTCCTCTCTTTGCAATGAAGATTCTGTCAGAATGAAGACGAGGTGGCACTAGAACTACAATGACTCCTTTCAGAAATCGTAACGGGTCCTTCACGATGAAGAGAGTGATGTGCTGCTGTGGTTTGTTTCTTGTCCTTCGCGTTCTTTTCTTCTCAGCTGGTGATTCGGTTCTGTTGAAGAAGGAGACGTCGAGAGTGTACTTCTGTTACCATCAGGCACGTTCTGAGACGGAGGGCTATGCCCATCTTCTTCTCTCTCTTTTCCTTTCCCGTGGGACGGTGAAGGCGAGGCTACCCTAGCCGGATCTTCTTCTTCACGATGAGGCCCACCAGCAGCAGCAGTAGTGGTAGCTACAACATCCTTTCTCCCTTTGCTGGTTCGGATTGAATGGATAGGCAGCCATTTGTATATAGATACCATACACATACATCATACATACACACGAGAGAGAGAGGAGATATCTATCCACTTTCTCGTAAGAAGACGAAAGGTGGCAGAGTAGCCGTCAGTACACGACACCATAAGAGGTACACAAAAGAGGAAAGAACAGTCGACAGGGGGCATATACAGACACACAGATACAAAAGTTATGCAGAGAATGAAGACAGTGAAGAGGAAGCGTGATGGATGTGAGGCCCATTGTGTCGCAGGAGGTGAAAGGTAAGTGTTAACGAGAGAGGAAAGAGAGCGACAGAGAGGCAAGTTGAAAAGAGATCACAGGAGACAACGGAGAGGGGCGAGACACTGCGAGCATAGGAAGATACAACGGCTCTCCGTCTGTTCAGACATTCAATTCGCTTACATTGAGGAACAATCGTAGAAGAGTTAGATGGAGAAGCTTTAGAAGAAGAAGACGACACTGCTGCCATATTTTTCTCAGTAAGGTTGTTCGATGATGGAGAAAAAGATGACTTCTGGTGTTTAGACTTTCCTACAAGAGGCTGTACCGCTGGAGATGATGTTGCTGAATCTTCATGTACTGTCTCAATCCTTTGACTGTGAAACGAGATGTAAACACAAATCATGAATCCACTGCAACACATCACTCATCTATCTGGTGGTGTATATACACCCGACTACGGCTGATACACGCATACCCTAGAGTTGATTTACCCTACATTGTGGACCTCATCATGTATGTACACTCCAAGACTAGGTATTCATGAAACCGACGGAACTCAGCACTACAAGAAAACTACAGATGAAGCCACAGCACACTCAACTGTAAAAGGCAGTAGTAGCGCTTGACAAAAAGAGGCGGCGTGACCATATGTATAACGACGTCCGCCGTGAACATATGTATAGTTATGGATAGATTCGTGTACATACACCTACGTAAGGGCAAACGCATGAACCAACACAGAAGCCCCTACTCCCTTGACATGCGCGAGTTCAGGAGTCTCCTAAGACTAAAGTATACCTGGGCAGCACGTGCATACACAGGGACAGTTACACAGTCTATCTCCCCTGACATCCTGGATAGGTAAGAACTCACAACACCTGCCGCAAGAACTGTATATAAGCCCTTTGTGTGGATGGTGTGAGTACACTAGCATGCATTCCTGTCTCAATGTACTCGAAGTTGAGATAAATACAGCTTTCCTTTCGTGTCATAGCTGGCCTCCCCATCTCGGGAGGTTTACAAGCTTCTAGTCCTACCGTGCTGTCTCTAGGTGAATGACTTCTAGAAGAACGACTATGGTAGCAATACACCTACACGACTAACTAAGCACGGGACAAGCCGCCCTATGCTGATAAGCAATGACCACTGCTGAAACTTCTTTTCTCCGGCGACAACCCTGTGTCGTGCGAGTCTTCTACTGACTGCTACAGTGGTGAATGCAGGTCACAAGATGAAGAACACGCCCGAGCGCACAGTGAGAGGCATGCACTGCGGAAAAAAAGGAGTGGTAAGAAGTAATGTGGTGCGCGCCAAGGTGACGAAGAAAACGGTTAGGTGTAGCTTGCTTATCCGCCGTGTCGGCAATGCTCCTGTATGACGGCTGAGCATATCCCCGGAGTCATGGCCTTAGCTACATGCGTCAGTTTTTGATACCCTTTATTCACTAAGAATCGAGGAAAATGTGACTAAGGTAGCAGAGAGGAGCGAACACCGTGTCACCTGCACGACAGCAGGGCGAGAAAAAAACGAGACGGAAAGAGAGGACGTGCGCGATGGCCCAGATCTTCCTATTGTGACGGCAAGGTGTCCAATAAGCTTTTGAAGGAATTCGCTCTACGCTAACACACCAGAAAAGACCGCAAAACAGGGAAAGAAACAAAGACTCACCATTCGCACGCGTTGCCCATCTTGGGGTTGAAGGAAGACGTGGAGAGAAGATGAAAACCGATAGAAGGGCCAGAGTCCAGAAGTAAGAAGGAAACAAGAGAGAACGAGAAGAAGACGAAAAAAAAAAATGTTTCGAGAAAAATTGCACACCGGAAGACTTTTTTGAGAGAATTGATCGACGCAAAGCAAGGGCTGGATCACGGGCGAAATTGAAAGAAACGTCTCCAAGCAACCGAACAGGAAAGGGAAAGAGGAGGAAGACAGAAACAAGCGGGTACGACAATGAAACGACCAGATAAAAGAGAAACGACCCTTCACCAGCAAGAAAAAAGGAAAGAAAGCAGAACGACACTGAGAAAGGAGGACGAGGAAGCCGTTTAACCAGCGCACTGTGGACCACAGGCAAAGGGGAAAGAGGGACGGGAGAAACACCAACAGCGAGAACACCTTTCAAACCACGACTTCTTCTTGTTCTTTTTTCTATTCTTTCTCTCTTAGTTGTTTCTGCGGTTATCTACGTGGCTCTTCCCCGTTGCTGGTGCTGCTGCCAGTCGCCCCGCCGCTTTTTGCGGTGTATGTTGTACACTGCAGCGTCACTGAATAAAAGGGCGTCGTCGAAAATCGAAGAGGACGTCCAAAAACCCTATACCACAAGGAAAGCAAGTCAAGAAAGTGAGCAATTTAGTCTTTTCACATGTCGTAAAAGAAACAAGCGGTAAGGGTCGCAGGAAGAGAAAGCTCAGTGTGTTCGTACTTTTTCATGATGTTAACTGCCAGCGGGCGGCGGCACGGGGGTTTAGTTTCTTTCCTTTCCTCTCCTCCCTCCCTCCCTCCCTCTTCCCCTGTTCGAACATTCGTCCTCGTGCTGCGCGCGGGCAGCTCTCACCCGTGTTCGGCCGGGCAAGTAGCCTAGATTGGCAGCTGCTGATACGTGAGTGGTGGTGTTCGTGGTGGTGTGGTTCTTTCTAACTACTGCTCTGCAATCTGGGAGGGACAACACCGCTTTCGTGATTCCAGTCTTCGCACATTCGCATCAAACAAACACCTGCTTAGATTGGCGGTCGAAGTGTATGTCGTTTTTGCAGTTTCCGGAGCTTCGGGAGAGACCTGACGCGCTACCTATTACCTGTTCAGTACGATGTAGCCCGCTGTAGAAGAGCCCATTCTTCTGCCACCAATTATGGTCCGATACTCTTTCTTTGTTACATTGTCTCTCCGCGGCACTGGCGTATTCGCTGGACATCGTAACTACCGTTGAATGAGTCCCTTCGCATGACAGTACTAATAGCGCTGCCCATCTACTGACACCGGACTGGATCAACTTTCGGTTTTTGTTGGCAACCCTTGGAGTTGACAGTCGAAGGAGTGAGCGGGCTACCGGTTTGTCTGCCCTGGCCTACGCGAAATGCCGAACAGCAAATCATTCTAGCTTTCTCAGAGATCGACTGCAAACCCTTCGGAGATGTTTGCCTCAGCGTCGTCAGACGACTGTCGCGGTCACCCGACGATCAGTTTTCAGTACTAACAGGCTTCCCGTTGAATGGAAAACTATTTCTCTGCCTATGTCAGGGAGGCCCTGGTAACGAGATCTCTGTTTATTGAGCTTGCCTTAGGACACCAGTGGTATTGTTTCACAGATGTGCCACCCCAGCCAAATTCTCTACCTGACTGTGTCTTCCGCGGAGAGTCGTTATCAGTACAACTGTAGTTAGTCCTAGAGAGAGGGTTAACCTATACGTCCCTGCAAAGAATTTTCCTTGTTGTTCAATTCACCTGCTTTGGCTGCTCGGAGCAGTGGGGACAGCCCGCCTTTTAGTAGAAGCAGAAACACTGAGTCGTCTTGAGCCTTAGCCCTGAGGCTGAACGACTCAGACCACTTCTTAGCGTCTATCCGGGAGAACTTCAATGAACCATTACATTTGGAAAAAAAGCGGTTACGGTCTTTAATGAGCGTCTAGACGACCTCGTCACTTTTCCTTCCGGCGCGAGCACCCGGTGCGCTCGTAGCAAGGGTGTAAGTTCTTTGCTGTGAAGTGTGAACGTACGGGAGTCAATGCACGTCGGGCTGAGCACTTTTCACCGGTGGAAAAAGTTCACATTGTGAAGATGAGAAGGGGCGTAGATACTGCCTCCCAGTACCCGTGTCGGAAAAAGGACCAAGGAAACTTAGATTGCAGTCTGCAGATTCACGAGAAGATGTCTCTGTACGCAGGTACAAGGGATCACCACGGTCACGAATATCACTCTGCATTTTCTCGCGATGGAGGGGAAGGTTCCGTGAAGACACGGAGACGGTTATCAACCCTAGTGCAGAAGCGTATGTATACACAATAACTGACAGGGAGGGACCTCCACTGTAGTTTACAAGTCCATATATTCATTCGTGAATATCCGCCACACTGGTCCTTGTATGCTTTCCTCTGTTCTCATCCATGGGCGTCCTATCTCTGTGAACATACGGACACGTACGCATACTGATTGATCTCCTTAACGTACGTGCTCGGCCACACATGAGTGATCGGATACACGGACGTATAGACACTCGAAAAGACTGATTTACAGTGACTTTGCTTTCGAGCATCTTTATGTCTTAGGCCTCATACGGGACAATACTACAAAGACAGGCCTTTCCGTGTTTCGGGTCCTGGGGACATGAAGCCGCCTAACTGCGAGTTTCTTTGCATCCCTAAACCTGTCTACCCCAGTGCCTAGAAGATGAACAAGAAGATAATCTCAGTGGATCCGCTGCATCAGGAGAACACTCCTTCTGAAGCTTCTAATTTAGAGGTAGACATACAGAGTAGACATTAAGAACAAGTCAAGAACGTAGCGAATGCACAGATATCGGCTACTAATCAGTGTCTCGATGTGCTGTGACTTAACAGATCCACCTCGAATAGATTACTGATTCAGTAAAGTGAATAATTATAGAGAATAGCCTCTACTATCACATGACTAAACCGCTTCTTCGTGGATGCTGCTCCTATCTTCTGCTGTAGAGCCGATTCTTCTCTCGGTCAGGCTGCGTGCTTGTAGACCAGCTCCCGGTCTTGGTGGTACGGAACCCTTACGTAGCTCTTTCCTGGTGCTTGAACCAGGATGGAAAGTCATCCATCCATTGAGAGAAGAGCGGCCTACTCATTACTTACCTTGAGTGTGGTAGAAAAGAAGTCCTCCGGTTTCAGACGAAATGAGAGAATCGAATGAATGACACAACTGACATCTGCATGTAGTAGCTTTAGGAACAGCTTTCTTTAATCCAGGTCTTTTTTGAGCCTTTCTTGTTTCTTTCTCTCTTTCTGCCTCTCCTACCCTTTTTCCAAGCAGCAGACGGATGAAGTCTCTTCACTGCTGTCCGTTCAGTAGGACTTTTTGAGCAGAGCTTTTCTTTCTTTAGCCGTTGACTGTCCTCGGCCTTGTCTCCATACGAGTCTTTCTTTGTTCCCCCTTATTCGGCCTTCGATAGCAAACCACTGACGTCCTTCTGTCTCTCTCTCCTATCTCGTTTGTTCTTATCTTTCTCCAAGCTACCATCCGTGTCTTCATGAATCAGTGCTGCTGTCTTTGAGGAGGTGTCTCTTCCGTCTGCCGTGGATTTGGCCGGCGTGCTGGCGTTGAGACCTCCATCCATTCTAAAGATCCGCTGTCTTACCTCCTATCTTTTTCCCTCCTTGGAAAGCCCCCTCCTGGCGAAGCCGATGCTTTTTAGTCCTCTTATCCTTTTCGTTGGTTTTCGAAGAAGAGCTAGCTGTCTGACTCTCCCTTCTGGTCTTCGTCCTCGTGCATCTGTCTCTCGTTCGTTTTCCTTCCGTCCCTCTCTCTCGTTGTCTCTCCTCGGGCTTCTCTGCCTTCACCCTTTCGACCGTTTCTTTGTGAAGGTTTCCATTTGGAGACCTTTAGCCTTTCTCCTTGGAACGCTTCGTTCCAATCGTACTACTGTTTTCAGTTATCTCATGCGAGTCTCCGTCTTCTTTTTTTTGTTCTCTTTCTCTCACAGTTGTGTCTTGCGGGCGCATCCATTCGGAAGCTTCGTCGTCGCTTGTGCCCCGGCCTTCACCGTCTTGTGAGCTTTGCTCAGACCCATGAAAGAAAAGGAAAGAGTGTTTCGGCAGAGGAAACAATGTTAGATCCTTCACCAGCCTTCTCATCTCCCCCTGTTTCCTCTCCCCCTTCATCTCCTTTCTTCCGTGACCAAGAGGCAGACTGGCATCGACATTACGACACGCTTCTTCAAGCAATCGATTCTCTCAATCATTCTTCCATCTCGCCTTCATCCCGGGGAGGCGGAGATTCAGGAGTAGGCGGTATGTCGTAGAAATTGTTCTCTTTTTCTTCTCTGGAAGAGAGATTCCTTTCTGGTGTTTCGTGTTACACCGCCGTGTAGTCTCTCATGTTGTCTCTCAGGTAGGGATGCTCAAGTGTATGTACACTTCGTTTCTCTATCTTCCCGGCAGCTTGATCTATGGAACAGACCTTTGCGACGGAAGACCTCCAGTCTTCTCAACCCACATAACGCATATGACAAGAACTCGGTCACTACTTCCTCTTCTTGAATCAATTTTTCTCTTGAGGTCTCTCTCATTTGTTTATGTACGGGCCTATACAGAGGCAGATACACCTGCGTATATGCATGTTCACCGGGTTCCTTTCTCTCTTTTCTTTTCTCTTCATGTACCGTACGTTGGGTGGGAAATACAACAAGTTTCTTGACGCGCAAATCGATGGAAAAGCCTCTCTCTTCAGTGGCTAGCTAAACTTCCTTCACTCTTTCTTTCTCTCCCTTCCTTCTTCTGAAAGGCCTTTCGACGTGGTTAGATTCAGCTCTCCTCTTAGAATGAGTTCTTTGTTTTCTTCTTCTTAGCCCGTGTGGTGTATATCTCCGTAGTGAGAAGCGAGAAGAACCGACAGATCTGTGAAGGTTGTTCTCTTCTGATCTTCTGTCTCTCGTGTCTTTTTCAGCGTCTGCGGAAGACATCGAAATAGGGCGATCAGCATGTGATGCAGCAGAGATCTGTGTAAGGTTGGTTTGTTCTCTCTCCCTTCTCACTTTTGAACGCTTCTTCCCACGATATATATGGCTCTTGAGAGGTGTACATACACTTCAACACAAACACAATTCCATCTAGAGATGTCATGGTTGCCCAGTTCCTCGTATCTCAACTGGGACGTACATACCTCTACATGTCTCTCAAACTCTTTGCGCATCATCGACTCTACGTTCTTTAACAAAGTACATGTACATATCCTGCGTCTGCGCGTCTGTCGTTGTAGAGTTTAAGGTTTAGAAAAAGAAAAGAAGTTCGTACATCAATGAATCTCGCAGTCGATTGACTTACGCCGGAAGGACCTTTCTCCAAGTTAAAGAGATGCTGTCGTTTCATCTTGTTTCTGGGACGAAGCCGAGCATGCAACTACACGCATAAATGTCTTCCCCTTTTTGCCTATATTTGTCACATACATCTCCCTGCATCTTTCGATTGAGATCGAGAAGATCATTCAATATTAAGGCGCATCCATCTTTGCTTCGTTTCATTCCCCGTAAACATGCGAAGAATAGAAGGATGCAAGGAAAGGAAAAGACGAGTAACATAGATGAAAGACCTGTCGTCTCAGAGAGAGATAGAGAGCAGTTTCTCTATCCCATAGACACGCAAAACACTTTCCTATGATCCTAGCTACGGCTCTATGACCGAAAAAGAAGGACCTCGGAGCAAAAGAAAGAGAAAGGTAGATGAAGAAGATTCGCCGATAGCAGCTTTTCTTTAGATGATGTGTATCTGGTGAAGTGAATGAGAAATATGGAATGCATGCGAGCTATGTGAAAGTATCGAATTCAATTGCCTGTAGTTGTTTATATCTTTAAGGTCCACCGCTGGCCCAGAGGAGTGTACGGTGATGCTTGAAGTTGTTCTTTCGTTCTAACCGTTCCTCTCTTTCGTTTGTTTTTTGCTTGTTTGGTACCTCTCTTTCTTGTTGAACCATATGAAGTCGTTCTCGTTTCTTTCCAACAGTGAGAGAAGGGTTTCCGAGTGAGTCCACAATGTGAAGTGCATGTGAAGAGATTGCGGTGTATGTACAGCTACGACAGATGGAGGCAGAGGCAAGGACATTACCTAACGCCCATGCTCTTCTTCCAGTTGTACGTTTCATCACTTTCTGGGAATCTTTCTTTCTTTCTTCTTTCCTTCCTTCTCAAATAACGTCTTCATGCTTTCTCTCTCTTTTGTTTTAGTCCCTCGTCTGTATCGTGTCGCTGGCCTCTCTACAAAGACGAGATAGATCTATCTTCACACAACCTTGAACCCCAAAGTTAATACTCGGGCGCAAAGACTCTCATGTGTTTCACACGTGGCCGAGAATTTTCTTCTCTTCTCTTTTTCTTTTGATATCTTTCGTTTTCGTTGCATGCACGCCTGTACTGCACTGGTGTCTTTCCCCACGTCTCTCCTGCGGGGTCGCCAACGAACCTCAGAGAACTTCTTTTAGAGTACCTACAAGAAAGGTTGTCTTACCGGTAGAAAGAACAGTGGAAATGAAGCGTTCCTTCACCGCCTGAGGAAAGATGTGGTTTTTTTTTTGTGATATGGTGTTTACATCGTGCATATATGTACTGGAGGAGGGTATATGTATATACACTTCATCTGTTGTATAGAGATTATATTGACGTAGAAGAAAGCCGAAGACACAAGACCGAGATCGAGTCATTAAGTCTTGTCTCTTCGCATTTCTTTCACATACCTTGATTCCTCGTCTTTATCCGTCTCTTCTGCAAATCGTTCTAGCTCTGTGCTGTATTCATCGAGGCTCTTCACGTTGTATCTATGGTGGATTGCTTTTTCTTTCGTGTGTATATACCGCCGTATACCTCTACGTGTGCATATCGATATAGCAGAATCTAGGTACCCACATCCCTGTCTCTATTATGTATCTGTGCCGTGTTCACTCCTGCCCCGCTGTCCCCCCCTTTCTCTCTGTATATGTAGATGTGCGAAGATATGAATTTAGATTTGTGTGGTCTCCGTTATCTTTAGGTTCGGCGATATCAAGAAGAGTATGAAAGAAGTCGAGGAATCTTTTCTCGTCTCGTTCAGCAGTGGCAACATCAGCAGCTTCTTCTCCCTCCTTCGTCTTCGTATAGGGCCGGGGATGTAAGAGAAGTCCAAGTATACTCCGTCTATCTATCTACCTCAAGTACTTTTTTCCTTTTCTTGCCTGCCAAACAGCATACCTGTATAGATCATTTTCCCATCAGCGTTTGCTCTTATATATCAGTTCAAATCTTCTTTCTTTCGTCCCTTTGATCTGCATATCTTTTGGTTTCTTCATCCTGCCTCGTGTTTCTTTTCCTTGTCTATCGTCGTACAGCATTACTCAGGAGAAGGAAGATATGATCTTTCATCTGCATCGACAACTCCTGGGAGTGGTGGGGGAGGAGGAGGGGGACGTCGGGGCTTCGATAGTGAAGGAGATGGTCGCGATGATTTCGAAGATCCTGTGCATGCCATTTATCAAGCTGGCGGAAAACTCTTAGGAGAAAGTAATCGGCTAGCAGTAGAATCAGAGCAAGTTGGGCTATCCGTCATGGGGCAGCTACGGAGTCAAAGAGAATCGATTCTCAATTCTAGAACTTTGGTAAGGGATCGATAAGAAGGATACATCAAGAAGACGTATGTATCTTAAGGGGGGCATGAATGTACCGAGAAGAATGTGTGTGTAGTGAAGCCTGGATAAGAAAGCGCATTTTCTATCGTGTCTTTCTCTCTTTGTTTATCTTCCTAGAAGATGAGTCTCAAAGAACGCGTTGTTTCCACCAGGCATCTAGTGAAAGAGAGAACAACAAGAAGAAGAATTCAGCTTCTGAACAGTTCAGAGGATGAATGACAGGTTCCCATTGGGATGGATGGATGGACGGAAGGGAAGAAAGGTGTGGTAGTGCTTACGTGAGAGTGATAGTTGAGACGGCTGCAGAGATCTTTACTCGACACATATATATTGATATCCATATATATATATAGACAGATAGATACGTGGAGTCAGTCGGAGGTGTACAAGAATACACATGTATAGAAGCGACGACTAAAGAGGTCCGGTGTGAGGAATTGAGCCGAAATAGGGTCAAACACACATCCACGCTGTCTAGACAGATAAAGCCTGGAAGGAAGAATCATGACATCACACGTTTTCTAGGCCCACGAGGTCAAGTTAACGTTGAGTATTAGCTACTCGTGACGGGAGGCTCTCATTCCCATATGAAGAAAGATTGATAGCATCTCGAGATTGTATCTAGATAGCACAACTTCATCTTCATCCATGAGAATACATGGTCTTTCTTCTGTGCAGAAGTGTCCCTGACGAGAATATACAAGGTCGGGTAGAAACAGGCTCATTCTCTCTATCTGCTTTTATACAGCTAATGTGCGAGAATTACACTGTATGAAGAGAGGTTGGACTGCTGCGCGATAGTCGCCTCTCCTTCGTATACATGTATACAGCCTTCTTTGTTGGTGGTAGAAAAGCAGACGATGATTACGCCGACTTCGCTCCGTGTGTCTATATAGAGAGATGGAGTGCCCAAGCACTAGAGTCGTACAGGACACCCAGGTTGATGACCATGCAAGCTATCTTATTTTCTCAATTCGTTTTCTTTGTCTGTGGGACGCAATCTTCTACAATCCATGCAGGCGCAGAAGAGCTATGGAGAAGTTCAAGAATCCCGTTCTCTTTTAATGGTTATGCTTCGTCGTTCACTTCTCAATAAAACTCTCCTTGCGGCGACTATTGTCTTTCTATCTCTTGCCATTGTTTTCGTTCTGATTCATCGTCTCTTGCGTTTCGTTAAAGTTGTCGGCTGAAGAGGTGAGAGGACCTTGAAGAACGACGACAACGGCTCCTTGATAGTAAGAAGAAGGACGATGAAGACTTCCAGGAAACACAAGCGTCTTCGTCCCTTATTCACCGTCTTTTTCCTCTTCGCCAACGAAAACAGAAAGCCCCTGGGGGTTCTTTTCTGCCTACACACACTTGTCGATCTGAAGTCTTCTTTACTTGCTTCGCCACCACTGGGGATCGGTGGGCTACGCATCTGCAAAATATCACTGAGAAGAAGACCATCAAGTCCTTCTTTGTTGCTATGTGACGTCAAAAACGATACGTATATGTATGTGTAGTGCATGCATTTCCCTGTGCTACTATGTATAGCCGGTGAGAAAGTCTTGTTGCGTTTGTCTACTCGTGCGTTTTCTTTGAGTGGAAAAAAGAACATGGAAATTTGTCAACGAAGTGGAGAGACGTGATTTTCATATGCGTTTCTTAGAGACGGCAAAGTGTCCTACACAGTTCTTTGTTGGCGCTTACAGACTAGAAGAAGGTGTCCAACAAGACAACGAGGGACCGGAGGATGGTTGTCTTCTCTTGCTTGTCTATTGACTGATCCACCAATCCATCGACCTACGTATTGATTTATCTATCTATCTATCCGAGGGTCTGATGTATAGATGCGTAGGGGGTAGGCGAAGTTAGCTCCACTTCTGAAAGGACACCACATCGCTGTGACAATGAAGACACACGCCTGACGATGCGGTGATGCCCCTGTCTCGTGTCTTTCTTTCGAAAACATTCTTCTAACACGCTCGGGTGGATGGTGCACGGATGAAGAAGACAATAAGCTTTCGTCTCCTCTTTATGTACGTAAGTACATGCAGGATACGTAAGTACGTTTAAGATAGTGTGAGACGGGAAGGTAGAGGGAGACTGGATGTCTCTCTTCCTTCTCTGTCTTCGTGCTCAAACTCATCCCAGTATGAGAATACAACACAGCACACACAGTGTGTTTCTTGGTGGTACTTTTGTAAGGTGGTTTCGCTCAAAATGAAAACGACCGCTTTTCATCCGGAGTGATGACTGAGCCTAGGCGTCTCTTTTAGATGAGACGGAGGATATGAGAGGAAGAGTGAAACCCTTTGGGTGGTGTGTTACTTCCGCGAGTGAGGCTACGTCTACTATAGACTCGTTGAGTCGGGAGGCCCACGTTGGTTGATGGACTGAGGCAGAGGAAAGATTCTGGCGCAGGACGATGACTGATGCTTCCGGAAAAAAAATCAAGCTTCAAAGACTCAAGGATAGAACGCGAACCAAGCAAATGTCGACCGTTACCTGAAAGTGCTGAGTAACGTCTCTACTTGGAAGAGACACTCTCATCTTATTGACCGCAATACTATGGTCCCTCTATCTGAGAAGAGGAAGGATTTTTGAGGGGTATCGCCGTGTTAACCCTATGTTCAGTCGCGGGTGCCCGGACTCACTGAAGGTATTACACGTGGTCTCGCGTTTTCAGTAGGAGGAGCGAATGCAGGTTTAACGCACAGAAGAGCTGCCGGCTTCAGAGACAGCGCAGTGGAGATTTGGAAATCCTGTTTCTAGACATTTCCTCTGTATCCCGATCGCTGGAGGAGACAGCTTCGTGCCCGGGAATGTATATGCATAGGTTGTTCCTGTGATCCGCTTCTCCTTGAAGCGAAAGGAACGACCAGCAAGGGTATGTTGCGCGTACATTCACTGCTGCCTCGCTCCTACGAAAGCCATGCCCTGTGACGGCTGGTCCAGCTGGCGGGGGCCAGGAAGTACTTGTGACCGCGATTGTGAACTAGACTTTCTTCGACACCTCTGCCCTATGGTCCGACACTATTTTCCACATACAAACACCACGATGCTCCTGTTCGGCTCGTAGTCACATAATCTCCCTCCCGCGTTCCGTGCGCAGTGGGCTCAATGTGAATTTGAATCATAAGGGGGTAGACAGTTCACCCGGGCCATCTGCGGCTCGAAAGGCATACGTGTTCTTGCCTACTTTAACGGACTTGCAGCAGCAACCATTCCCACCACAGATCCAACCGCCGACCGGCTCACACCTCCGTAGTATGACCGCCTGATCCACCAGACTCTGGCAAGCTCCCCGGCAGCCGGCTGCCACTCTGAGAAAGGACCTCAGCAAGTTCGTATCGAGCTTATATCATCCAAGGAAAAAACAGCTCCGGACAACTTTTTTCCTTGAATCTCCATCCCACTGGTTCTACAACACCAAAATCAAGCTGCCGAGAATATCTGCAGCGGGCTACTTCGTCCACGAACCCGTACCTAACACCCGGCTGGACACCCTAGGAGGCCGGAGCAAGTGACGTTACACATGTGCCCGACTGGCAGACTGTCTCAGCTGTATCCTTGCAGTGGCCTCGAATGGCAGCTCCTCACCACGTCCACTTATGCGAGAATCTCGCAAAAATGGGTGCTGTCAGCTTCGCCAGACCTGTCGTGTACATGTAGAGAAGCGCTCCTCTCCTCTGTGCGGTGCGTCCCCACGCTCCGCCAGCGTTAACACTAACATAACTACGCAGTCCGACCTGAACGTTAGTAACGCGTTTTTCCTCCAAGAACACAGAACAGCCAAAAAGAAGCACCTTGAACCCCTCCTGGGTTCACGCTCCGTTCACCGCACCACGCGTCCTTTCGTGCGCTGTGTCGCTACGCAGCTCTGGAGAGTGCCCTCGAGGGATATGATTTGGAAGAATCCTGAGGACCCTGTGCAACGCGCCTAAAGAGACGCGAGGCTGAAGACACCATTGGCCAGCCCGGTAGAAATCGTGAAGCCACACGTCCACGGGCATTGACCGTAAGAGGAGCAGTCGCCGGTCCAGGGTGTCCGCCGGTCACAATGGTCCGTCCGTCCGTACAGACCTGTGGCCGTTAGCCGGGTACGCCGGTGGTCTGTTAGCGGAGCCGCGGTCATCACCGGTTATCGTGGCCGCCGGTCTGTCGGCCTGCGGAGTTGATCTCGTCTCGAATCCGACAGGGGCAGCGTTACCTCATCCGTTGCTGTTTGGCCGGGTGTAGTTCACACCCCCGACAGTTGGAACATTTTATTTCAGATTGAGAAAGGAGACTGGTTTCTGAGAGTTGGAACCATTGGTCTTTGCCCGTTGGTTTCGTTTCGTAGAGTAGTGTGGGCTGTTGTTTGCTGTCCGTGATTCACGACGTGGGGTGCACGCGTTTTATACTCCGCTATCGTCAGCAAGTCATTTATTTGCGGCGAAATTGCCGTATTACTTCGCGTCTCTTATTCCTCTAGGTGGGCGTTGTGTAGAACTGTGTGGTTCAATTGGCCAGTTTGAAAAGTTGCGCTTATTTTTGAGTCCTGTTCTTTGAGATTTTGGCTATTTCTGTCCGTCACTGAAGGCCGGCGACGCACTCGACACGTACTGAACGTCTCAGGTGCTTCCCGTGTCTGGATTCTCCGTCCGCGCTGAGCTTTTTGTACGAGTGGGCGTACCTTCTTATCCCGTCTTTTGCGACTGGGGACCGGGGTACCGGACAGTCTGGTGCGTGCCCAGATGTAGTGTTTTTTGAGTTGCCTGCCTTCTGTTTCTCTGTGGGAAGTTCGATTTAGAACAGTTGTAGAGGTCTTTCAAAGTCCGGACCGGTGCTGACGTAGGCCGCGCAGGCTCTGGGGAAACAGTGTGTATACAGTTTAGCTTGGTTTTGTTGAAGTCGAGAAAATAGCGAAGAACCAAGGGCGTTCTGCTTTTTCCTCATGTAGTTCATGCAAAGGCACCAGTACTGCTCCGGGTGCGTCCACTCTCAGGATTTCGAGGCACCCTACCCTGTAAGCACAGTTGTGCAACAGCCTGAGCAGACCGTGTGTGTACAATCTGGTCTGCTCATAACTGGCCATCTAAGTAGACTTCGTTGCATTAGTCCGCGGTCGTGGTTCATCATCACTTAAGTCCGCAGGGATAAAATTGATGCGTTGCATTCAACAGTGTGAAGCGTGAAGCGTTTTCAGTTAGAGGTCATCGTAGTTAGTTTGTTCCTGTTCGGTCGTAGGGTTTCTGTTCGTGAAGTTTAGATACATGTAGTCTGTGTCCAAGGTTGGGGTGATCCAGTTACATGTATCACGTGCCAGCTCGGTTACTTTTGTAGACTTTGTTTTGGGTCGGTGGCTGTTTCACGGGTACTTCTGACAGCTTGTTACATCGTTTTTTTTTATCTGTTGATCCTCTCACTCCTGATAATGGCGACCAAAACGGATCCGCTGGACTCGTTAGGGACGGAGCGTGTGTCCTCTGTGAAGGGCACTGGCGCCTTGGAGGAGTTACCAGCATCTGTGTCACCAGCTCGAGGCAGTTCCTGTGTTTCTGACACCCACGAAAAAGTACGCGTGCCTAGCGGTGACACAGACGAGGAGGGTAGCAGGCTTGCGTTTCTGTGGTCTGTCCTTGGAATGGAAGAATCAGTTTCCGGGACTGGAGGGGATTCGCGTGTTTCTCAGGGGACAGGGGTTGGGGCTTCAGACTTTCCTCCACTCAGCGGTCGCAAGTCGCTGGCCGAAAGTGATACTAGCAAAGGTGAGGGCGACGCAGCGAACTTCAGGGGTTCTGAGCGTGAACAGCGCCTGTGTCGAGCAACGAAGTCGGAAGGTAGTTTTGTTCATTCTCGAAGCGCTTATCCGTGGAACAGGAAGACCGGCAATGGTGGAGGCAACAAAAAGGGGACGCCTGGCTTCGAGGAGTCGAGAAGCTGTGCGTCACTGCGGCATTTCGATAGCAGTTCAGGCGGAAATAGTGCTGCGACTTCTGGCAGCGGTGGGAAGAAGTCGAGTGTCGAGGTTATTCGTAGCTGGGCGACAGCAGATTCAGTGAAAGGCGGGGCTGATCGACGAAACGGCCGCGGAAGTGGCAGCGGGACTCAGGGGGCTCATCAGAACTCTCAGAAGAGGGGACAAGATGATCAGCGTCGAGCGGAGTTACAAAGTGCGACTAGCGTTGGGGGCCAACCAAGTCATCCCGGCGGTGGCTGTTTGCCAAATCTGCTTCTGAACGACAGCGCGCTGGCGTTACAAACAGCACTGGTTGCTCTGTTGCAGCTGCAAAAGCAAGGGCAGGACGGAGTGCAGAAGAAGCCTGTTATTCCACGCAGGTATGTAGATCGTGTGTCGGCTCCTGGGGTGTTAAGGGCGGCAGCAAACTGCTCGAAGGATAGTAGTCGGCGGAGCGGACAAGCGCCCTGATTGACAGATGCAGGTTTTTATGCAGTCTTGCCTCCATAGCCGACACGTTACTCCGTTGGGGTACTGAGGTTTTGTGCGATTCTCGCTTGTTACGCTTTCAGGAATCTCATGTGTACGTCGTTCTTGAGAACGGGCGTTTGCAACAATGCCGAGAGGTGCAACTATGCGCACAACATGGAGGAGCTCCAGAAGAAACTCGAACTGCGCAAGACATCCCTGTGCAAGTACTGGCTCAAGGGTAGGTGTGAAAACGAAGACTGCAATTTCGCTCATGGAGAGAACGAGCTACAGTCGACGGAAGGCGTGTACAAGACAACAATATGCAAGTACTGGAAGCAGGGAGCCTGTTACAGCGGTAGCAGTTGTCGGCACGCACACGGTGAAGCGGATCTGAGACCGGAAAGGTAAGCCGAGGAAAGTAGTTAAGGAACAGAAAGCGTGACTGTGTCGGTCAAGCGTCATGAAGTGGGGCTGGCCGTTCCGAGCCGTGTTGGTAAAATATAGCTCATACTCTGGTACCTAGAAAGGCCGGGCAATGCGCCCGAGGTCTGACGGCGCCTGTCCGATGGTAACATGTATTGGGACGGGTATTGGTATACCGGGTTTCGGGTGTATGAATCTGGTTTGTCTTTTCCCGCGTTTCGGGTATTTGAGGAAGAGGCAGAGAGGTTGCTGCTGTTAGTGCATTCAGCCTAATGGAAATCAAAAGCGGAGCAGCATTTTCGCCTTTTTGGAGTGGTGTTCATGAAGACACAGTATCCTGTTTCGCACGGTGTGTCCAGGCTGCCTCCTCATTTGGAGCGCAAGAGGAACCAGACTGCGAAGACCAGCACGAAGAGCACAGGGGGAGCGCTGCCATCGTCAGCGGTGATGGCAGGTAACAAAACACAGGCGTATCATCATGGGGTTCTGAGAGTTGCAGGCGATCCATTTAAAGAGGAAGAGGAGAATGGGTTCGGTGGTCAAGCCCTGGAAACTTACGCAAGTCGCCAGGCGGCAATGAGCGACTGGTGGCGTGCGAGCGCAGCGGATAGTCGGCACTCGGATCGAATGGATGCTACGTTGCACACGAGCCATGCGGGCAGCGGTGGGTATGCAGGGGATCAGATAGACCTGGTTCGACAGCCGGAGCGGCAAGGAAGATTGCACGGTAGCGAGAGGGAGGTTGGATTTGATGTGCTATCTCCAGGACTAGAATGCCTTCTTACGGGGTCATCAACCGTTGTAAGGCCCATGCGATATGAGTCCTTGTCGGCCGGTGGTACCTGGTCTCATACCGGCTTCGGAGGGAGAGCTAGTGACGAGGTCAGTGACTTGTCCACAACTTCAGCAACAAGTTCCGGTCTCGCCGACGGTTTCCGGAGTTTTGGCAGGGAGAACAGCGGTGGCAGCGATACTTTGCCAGGAGGTTCTACGACGGCAACCATAACGAGGGATGGAAGCCTCACTGACGATGAGTCACGGTTGCAGGCAGGTTGGCGCGCGTTAGCCATGCCTCCCAGCAGTTCTCAGGATCCCGCGGCAGTTCAGGCTAAAGAGACTTCCCTTACATTCGTCCCCCCGCCGGGACTGTACATGCAAAACGACTTCGGACAAACCACGTCCTCATACGGTAGAGCTCCGTCTGTAGTACCTGAGATCGAGCCGAGGGCGCCGACCGGGTTTTACCCATATATCAGTGAGCAGGTGCTGAAGACACTCTCAGAATCGGTAGCTGCATTAAGTGTAGAAGAATTCTCGGGCGAAAGGAGCACTATCGGAAATGCATCGTCGCAGAGCGAGGACATGCCGTTCAGCCTGGAAGTCGGAGGCGGGAGCGAGTCAAAAGTGCATACCGGTGTAGTAACGGCGACGACTCGTTCGAGCACCAGTCTCCACGTAGAAGCAGAAGAAGAATGCAGAGGCAGCAGCAACCAGAATGAAGACCTCAGGAGCGGCCGGGCGAGTTCTGTTGTTTCCAATACGTCGCAGCAACAGCTCGAGGCATTAGCACTGGTTGTTAGCCTGATAGCCGATGGATCTGCGGACAGCCAAGATGTCTCCGCGGCAGCGCGTCACTGAATGCGCCGATGCACGAGAGCCGACTTCTCGAAGCAGGCGTGATAAGTGGAGCTCCATGTGGGGGAGGGGGGGGGCTTGGTGTTGAATGCGTGTGTGTCTGCAAGAGCTGTCTTGGGTAGGCGTGGGTTTCTGTTGTGACTGGCACCACTATCGTGCTGAGGTTTGGGCTCGTTTATCCAGGTAGGTGCCTCGCGGAAGTTTAGAGGGGAGCAAGAGTGATGCCTTTGTATCGCTCGCGGGAGATATTCACTGTTGTGCGTAGGTTGTTGGACAGTCGACAGACTGCGCAGAACAGCCGACGCAGCGCGCGCAACGGTTGTGTCAGGGCAGCCCTCCCGTGTCACACAGACACAACAAAGGCGAGTGTGTTTGAGTATCAGACGTTTATTTTTTGCAGTTATTGTGTAGTAGTGGTTTTTGTGCCGCAGTCACGTCTCCTCAGTCGTGCACTTTAAGTTAGTGATTATGTGATAGTGTTGTGCAAAGGTTCATCCACATCGTTGGTGTTGTTTTTTCGGTCGATTGGTGGACGCAGCGTTTTCCATTTCTGCCTCCTCTGGGTCAGACTGTTGGATGTTTTTACGGAGGGGTTGGCCATTTTAGCAATTTCAACACGCCCGGAATATTCCAGGGATATGCAAGGGTAGAGGGTAGAGGGGTGTAAGTGTAGGACCGTAGTCCCGTGAGGAGTCGTGCCTCCTAGTTCCTAGACTGTGTGTATCACCATCTCGGTGCAGTCGGCGGTTCGCCGTTTTTTCAGTGAGTCCGTAGACGGGTGAAGCGGGAAGTTGTCAATCGAGACAAACAGTCAAAGCTGTATATCGTTCGGAATATCAGGTTCTCCGTAGTTTGACAAGTGGCGGATGAAAATAAGCCGTGAGAGCCGCGGGAGGGGCGTCTCGTTATTCAGTTAGGACGTGGACCGAGTATCCGAACCACAGGAACTCGACATAACGTCTGAGGGAAAGCGGCAGGCGCCGATGCGGTTTGTTCATAGAGTTGTGTGTTTCTGTGCATAGGCTGTGGTACTTTCTTGAGCACTGTATCACACGTTTTTTCACTTGCTCGGCAGCCGTCGCGTGGGCGGTTGTCTTTCGTCCTTTGGTAGTAGCGGTTGTAATAGTATAAGCGTGTAAAAAGTAGCGGAAAGGGATGTGAGTGCGGCTGCGGCCACAGGTGGAGTAAGGAGTGTTTTTAGGTAGTGAAGGAAACGGTGACGTGAAACAGTTCACTAACCATTCGTTTCCAGTACTTAAAGATGCAGAAGGCGTTGTACAAAGTGGGAGCAGGAACTCCTCCCGTCAGCAAGAAAAGCTTTGTTGACTTAGCCCGTGTCCGCGCTTCGTTGCAACTGTCGAGTTAAGGCGTTACTCCGCAGGAGCGGAGCGAGGCACAATGACGGCAAAGGGCAACACGGTGACTGAGGCACGTGCGGATCGTAGAGCGAAGATTTGGTTGGTTAGTCTCGGTGGTTTGCTGATGAGAGGTGGCGGAGCGGAAGTGTCGCACGGTTGAAGAGGGGCGGTCGGTAGCACGTACACTGGTAGACGTGCAGGCCAACAATACGAAACGATTGAAGGCAGATGAACACAGGAGTAGCTATTTCTGAAATACGAAACTTCGGTAGTTTCTGTTGATGAGTCGAGCTGGGTCTCAGTTTCGATATAGTCGAATGAAGATAGCCAGTAAAGCACGGGGAGTATCGGTAAGGAGAGGATCGGAACCCGGCGAGAACGATGTGGTAGCGCAGTTTGCATCACACCTGATGCAAGCAGTAGCTGGGTGGGCACATAGCGGCATGTGGTCCTAGCGTTGAAAAAAGTATGGGGAGTTCTAGTTTCTTCTACGAATTCTGTGTAGAATTAGGTTGCATTTTACTGGAAAAAGTTTCCCCTTTCATCTGGATTGGAAACTGTTAACAGACAAGTAAGGAGCTGTCGGTCAGTTTGCATCAACACACCACAGCTGGCACTCCTCTCTCCAGGAACAGCATACAACTGCTGCAGCTACCAGGTTTCTGAGCGGCTTTTTCCCTTCGGGTACAGGTGCTGCAAGCAGAGTTCCTTCCTTCTCACTTTCCCACCCTAGCGAACGAGTCCTCATTCTACCCAGGTTGACTTTTCAACGGTCTTTCTGAGAGTTTTTCCATGTTTCTTTTATTTTCGTTCTGCACCTCGTCCTGCCCTCGGAAAAGGGCTGACGTCCCTTTCCCGCTGTGCTCCTGGCGGCCTTCTGGTTGCTGATTTCTTTCGAAACAGGGACACGATGAAGGAACCTGCCTTTTTTTCTCGTGTGAATTGACTCAATTGTTTCTTTTCGTGTCTTGCTAGCTGCCTCGCCTTCGTCTTTTCAGGCAGTCAAGCAATACTTTGCGCGCCCAGCGGTTGCCTCCCTCGTCCTTACCAGCGATCGACAGCTTCGATTGTTACACGAGCAGGGAAGCCAGTCGTTCTCTTTCCTTCGGTTAGGACCAAAATTCTCGTCGGTCCCCGAGGATTTTTTTGCATGGCACGACTCCCGGCTTCATTTTTTCTTTAAACATTCAACAGAGCTTAGACCGGAGGAAGCAGTCCTAGTTTTCTAGCGCTTCTTCCTGCGCAGGCGTGCATAGAATCGGACCCCATGACCGGCGGGCGGACTTCGCTTCACTTTAAAGAATCACTATCATCTCAATTTGTTGCCAGTGAAATGACGGACGACAGCTCGCTAGCCTCCACGCTTGGTCGTTTCGCAGACAAAACAGTTCGTTTCTCGAACTTTCTCTACCTCTCACCCGGGCGGACGTTTTTTTTAGGTTGCTAGTCTAGTGAGAGGAGAATAAGGGGTGATTTTATCGTCCTCTGCCTTGAGCATCATAACGATGATTAAAGAAGTTTGCGTGAGCTTTCAGAAAGCAGTAGAGCACCGGGGTGGGCTCGTGTGCCAAAGGGGGATACTAAGTAAGTATGCTTGGCGGGTGTAGGCCCGAAACTGAGGGGTACGCCCTCGTGCTACGCGTCTACTGGGCTTCCTCTTTTGGCCTCCTTCTTAGCTATCTTCTCATTCTTCTCGCACCCGCCAGACCGGATTGCCAGTTGATTGTTTAGTACCATCATCTCTGAAATTTAGAAGACGACGTTAGCAACAGGAACGAACGGCCGTGTGGGGTTCCCTGGCTGTTCCAAGAGAAGGTCTTACTCAAGCACTTCTTCTCGAGAACTTCTGTCCCAGAAGGGAGCGGTATCGATACTTGTTGAAGGACTCGTACTTCCCTTCTGGGGTCCGGAGGGGGGGTACCCGTGGGGCTGTCTTTGTTTTTCTGTCGGAGTTGTCGTCGTTCCTTGGAGTGTACATACACTTGAGTCGATTTCCGATCTCGTACACCCGTCCTAAGTGCCACGTCGCACTCCATCGGGCAGGTCGTGTATCAGTATTACTATCTCGGGTGCACTTACTTATTACGTACATTTTTATGGATTTCTACCAGGTCGAATAGAAGAGCACGTAGACACCACCATGAGGACGTCTCTCTTCATTTCAGAGAATTCCACTCGGTGAAGGATTCTAGTTCGTGGAGCTCATTTGCCCTTGTCTTGTCAGATAGTGTCTGTGTGTCTCTCATCATTATCATCGTTGTCATCGTCCTCCTTCTTCTCCGCCTCACGGTTTGCGAGATTTCTCACATTCCTTAGTTACTTATCTCGCCTCTCCATGATGGTAGTTCGCATTATTGAAGAACAACGAAAGTGACTCTTCACAGGGACCGTGTTGACGGGTATCTTTTGGAGAAAGGACGAGACTGAGGAGTTTCCCCATATAAGGCATTTCTCTCTCTCTTCTTCTTTTCTCGCCGACTTCTCCTTCTTCACTTTGAGGTACAGACGGATGAGGTCTTCTTCCTTCTGTATGCTTCTCTGTGTGTTACATGAAGGTGACTCAGTATAGCAACTCAACAGCTTCCAGGGCGGTGTATATATACCTGGGAGTGGTGACTTCTTAGACCTTTCCCCCGTGCATTCCTTCCGGCCAGTCGCCGTACCCGCTCCCTCTCCTTCTCTGTCTTCACTCTGTGCTGAGGAGGAGACTTTCGGACTTTAGTTTGGAAGTTCTCTTAAGAAGAGACCGTGTTCTCCTCAGAACTCCATGAGGTTTCCGCCCTCTCTCTTCCGTTCATTCTTTCATCCGTGCATTCATACATTTGTCACCACCCCCGTGGGCATGTGTCTGTTGGTGAGGTCCGTGTTCTTTCTCTTTCTGTCCATGATTTTTGTCTTCTACATAGACATCTTTGTCTTCTCTTTTTTGGTGAGCACCTGTGCATGACATCACTAGACGTCTGCTTTTTCTTCTGTTTGGCCAAGGTGAAAAGATTTCTTGGAGAGGAAGCAGCTTCTCATCCAACACATCTCGCCGTAGCTGCCATCCTGTATCTGCTTTAACGGCACATAAGACACTTCACATCTGTTCCGCTCTTTCTCGGTCTCTCCTTCTTTGTTTCGACGTGTACGTACACCACATAAGATATATGGCGAATCGTATCTTGTCTGCTTTTCTGTCACCGAAGAAGATGGAGATATGTCGGAATTTGGTTTTCTCCTTGGAGTAGTCAGTGGATAAGAAAAAGAAGACTGAATCTGGACAGAAGAGAACTTCGTGTTGTTCTTATCTAGTTGATGCTGGCGAGGAGACCGAAAGACTTTCTTTCTGAAACGTTTCTTTTGTTTTTCATCGAAGACGGATGTCTACAACAATGTCGGTCCCCTCTCCTTCGATTCGGTCGTCCTCATCTCCCTCTTCTTCATTCTGCTCTTCGCCTCTCTCTCTGTCTTCTTCTTTGTCTCTAGCCTCATCTTCATCCTTGGATTCTTCTGCTACTTCTCTAAACGTTGTATATATGTACGAAGATGGGCATGATACTGAGGAGGATGAAAGTGACGCTGTTGTGAGGGGGGAAACGTGTGAAGGGATGGGGGCAGCGGCCAAGCTAAAGACAACGGGGACTTCGAATGAAGGACGTGAAGGTGAAATCTTGTCTAAACCGAAAGGAGACTTAACGAGCTTGAATTTGTACTCTGAGGCAGCTGATACTGATGTATGTACACCTAAGGAGAAGAAGGAGGATTCTTGCGCGTCACATTCAGATGAAGAGAAAGAAGAACACTGCGAGCACCACGAAGATAGGGCAACAGCATCGCCTCTCTCTATGAGTAGCACGGCAAAAGGAGTAGCTCAATCCCAGGCTTTCTTGTCAAATGGAGAAGTCGAGACCTTCGATCTGTCCTGCTCCGCCTCGTCGTCCTCCTCCTCGTCACATAGTAGTTCTCGTGACAAGAAGACCAAGAAGCAAACCCCCGGAGATGACTTCGATAGGGGAGGTGATGCGACGACTTCGGTATCATCGTTAACTCCTAGTTCATCGAATTCTTCCTCTTGTGATGCTTCTCCTGTTGCTGAGAATCAGCGGTTACCTTCCTCTTCCTCATTACCTATGACGACGCTTACTACTAACAGAAGGAGAAATTTCCTCCTTCGGGCAGAAGAAGAAGATCAAAAAGACCATCACCCTTTGGCGAATCAAAGAGAGGAGACCTTCGATCGTTTCTCTGGCATCTCTTCATCACCATCCTCTTCTTCTTCTTGCTCTGTTGCTATGTCTGGGTCTTCTTCTCTCTCTCCAGCGATGTCCTTTCGATCATCGTCACCTTTACTTACACAACGTGAAGCGTCAATCCCTGATATCAACACTAATCCTCTCCTCTACCCTAGTAGTCGTAGTTACAGGAGGAACGATATAGAGAAGACTCGTGAGAAGTCATCTGCTTGTCCTTCTTGGTCTTCTATAGCGAAATCTCCTCGTCTTCCTTCTTCTTCTTCGCATGCACCTTCCTCATCTCTTGTTCCTTGTAGGTTAGCTTTCCATAGTGATAACAGACAGCTTTCTCCTCACAGTGACCTTTTGTCGACCGTGAGATCTTTCTGGCTTCGAGAAGAAGAGACAAGCCCGCCAAAGGAAGAGCTCATCAAACCGGTGTTTCTTTTCGATTCTCTTCATGCAACGAAGCAGAGTCGAGGCCGTCACTCTCACCAAGAGGAGGATAAGGGGACGGAAAAGGAGAAGAAGAAGAAGATCACCGAGACGGATAAAGCGACTTCTCACATGTCACACAGTAAGGCTCGAGAACGTCGACTCCGCCGTCAACAGCATCATCATAGTCAACGTCGCCCTGGGGCTCGCAGTGACCAAGAAGAAGAGGATGAAAGTACAAGAGGTAGCACAGATAGAGGCGGAGTGACCACAGGTGATGGTCCAAAGGGATGTAGAAGAAAAGAAAGAACAGATGGGACGACGACATCCAAGAAGAAGAAGAATCATTCATCCCCTGTTCGTCACTCTCACCATGATGGTGATTCACGAGGATTGCTATACAGTCATTCTTCTTCTTCTTCATCTTTGCCAGAGTGTGGTCTAACGAACTTCATTATTGACGCTGTCTTTCCGGATGATTCTAGAACGGCGGATAAGAAAGGAAAGAAGCTCAATGACGACGGTGAGGAAGATGGTAAGAACGGCTCCTTGCAAAAGCAAAGAACAACTATCAGAGGAAGAAGAGAGAATCTGAATCGGACACAGTCATCCACATCGGCGGTGGGGGAACAACAGAACTGGCGACAAGGACAACGGTCACACGATTATTCTTCTTCTTCTGCTCTTCAGGCGATATCTCCTCGTCGTTCTCAATCTCAGTCTCAGCCTATGATCAACGATTTGTCATCTACATCACCATCATCGGAAGATCCTGGTGTACGATGGGAGTGTCGAATTGTCACCCCCTTTGTTGCAGGGAGTGTCGATTGTCTCTCAGCAGAAGGATGTGGCGTCGTTCTATGCGAGAAATCATACAATTTCTTCGATTTCCTCAATTGCTGTCTTGTCCAGTATCCTCCCTACTATAGTCAGTATGCTCATCTGAATGATATGGGATACGGAGACTCGACCCGTGAGAGTATCTACTCAGCTGCTCGTCACTCTCAACGTGATTCTTCGAGGCTTCATCCTTCTCCTATCCAGAACTCCAAGAGATCATCGGCGAGATCTTCTCGACTTCCTTCTCCTGGGGGACACCAAGAAGTTGAAGAAACAGATGTGATCGATTATGAACCTGTGGTTGAAGTGATACAAGCAACCATCAAACCGAAAGCTGGAGAAGATAATCGTGACAAAACAGCCAAGCCTATTCGCATCTTCATGGGAACATGGTATAAAAATGGCGAAAGCCCTTGAAAGGCAACACAAGTGCAGAAACACTTCTCTGCTTATCTACGATCCATGTGTGGTAATTGAGTCATACCAAATATAGCTACGGCCTCTCTTTCCCTCCCTCCCTCTCTACTCTATACGGTCTGTGCTACGTCACTTCATACCAGTGGGTAGAGCTGAGTATACAGGAAGAAGACATCAAGTTAAGTTGACAACCGTGTGTGAGTGTACATCCTAGATAGCTATTGAATGATCTCGACAGGAAACACCATGAAGAAAAAGGAGACGTCAAACGAGGGCAGCATCCTAAGGCTTGTGTCTTTCAGTGAAGGGACCTATCCGATGAGAGCACGTTGTCATATCTCGATTGTCCTTCTCTTCTTTTTTCGCTCACTGCGTCCATCCATCCGTTCCCGCTTGCTTTCTTTATGTAAGTCGTTGTTGTCTTCTCTTTCCTTCTATCTCTCTTTCTTTAGGAATACGGAGTATCAACAGTTTGGAGATGACTACCTTGATGCACTGAAGAGACAGTGCCAGACAAGTGAAGAGAGATACTGCAAGACGGCTAAAGAAATCTACATGCGGAAGATGAGGAAGTCATCTCAAGGACGTCAAGGATCAGCAGTAGGTGGCCAAAGTCTACAGTCTAGCTCGACGTCTGTGAGCACCCATACAGGTGGACCCGGGGCAAGCACATTCTTCGATGAAAGCGATTTCGAGGATCAGGATCCGTTCTTTGAAGGAGAAGAAGGCGCAGGTACAGGAGAGGGTGAAGAAGATGAAGACGATATCTCTCCTGCTGTGACGGGCGCAAACAAGCAACATCTCTTCAGGAAACTCAAAACCGGACAACAGCCTTTACGAGATTGGATCAGGGCGGGATACGATGTCTATGTCATCACCTTACAAGAAGTCACAAGTGAGTTCTCGTCCCTTCCACGCTCTTTGCTCGGCCGTTTCTCTCTCTTCTTTTTCTTCTCGGAATATGACTCCTCTTCTTCGGCTTGGTTTATCGGTGTTGGTTTCATGTGTACATAGGCACACGTCGAGATATCGGTCTAGTCACCTAGTGTGCTGTAGACAAATAAGCCGTCAGGGACGTGTTCATTTCCTCCTCTATCCATCTATCTATCTACCGTTCAGTCCATCTACCTGGTCAGGTCGTGTGTTTATGTCAACCTGTCCATCTGTGTACCTTCGATATGCCTCTCTATCTCTTGAGGTGTCGTCGGGTCGTCGTCTTCAATCCTCTTCTGTGTTCTTTGATCTTACGCGAAGGAGAGAGACAGGTCACGTTTCTCTTTCTTCTCCGTCTGTCTCTCTATGTTGCTTTCTTTCTTTCC
>NW_027153509.1:37808-100838 GCF_002600585.1 Cystoisospora suis
TTGAGGCCGAGCATAAGGAGCCCTTTCTGCGTGTGAACATGGGCCAAGGGAAGATCTCAGGTCTAGGCAAAGGCGCCTGGACGAAAATGAAGTCTACATGTAAGTAGACGGGAACGCAGGGGGGAAAGGGAGATACTCAGCGTGTCTTAGGTTCCTTCTTTCTTTTGTCCGCTTCATCACAGACTCGGTTCGTTCATCGAACCCAAGCCCTCGTTGTCGGGTGCATGCATTTCACGGAGCTCTTCCTAGTTCCATTGTGGACCTCAGGAGAACATTGGTGTCTCAATAATTCCTACCCTACCCTAGTAGTGGTGATGGACTCACACATGGACACGTTGATAGATAGATAGATAGATGGCACCAAATGAGGATGGATGGTATCGTATTATGGGTGCATGGAGATGAGTGTATGTGTACCGTGTCACCTACTTCAAACTTACACATAGGATCGTTTGTCTCGCGCACAAGCATTGCCTCTGTCTCCCACCGTTATTCCCTGCTACAGCTCTCTCTCTGTCTCTCTATATGCATATCTCTGTATGTAGTGATGTGGTGTTCTGCTTCTCGGGAAGGATCTATTGTCATATTCCGTGATGGCCCCTTCCTGTCGATAGAACGTCCTAGTGCGTTGGGTTCCCTTGTTCTTTTTCACATTGTTCTTTCTTCCAGCCATGGCTTGTTGGATAAGAGAATCGATGCTAGCGCCTCATGGTCCCATTCAACCGATAGCATATAAAGGCTTCTCTTTCAGTAAGCTGCTCATCCATCCATACTCTAAGGTTTTCTATCGTGGAAGGACAGAAACGCGTCGAGAAGCCAACGGAAGGACTTTGCCCTTATCACATCTTGGTCCTGCTGTGTTAGATAGTTTTATGGGCTCTCAGTTAAGCGTCGGTGTGTTCTCATCGCAGTCATCTCAGACGCGTCTCCTCGTAGCAGAAAGGCGTTCAACGATACTGCTACTACTCTAGACGGCAGAGCGTGTCTTTTCCCCCCTGTGGTTCCTACAGAGCTTCCAGGTCTCATGGACATCGTCGCTTTCACCCTTTCTCTATATTGATCAACACGTATACTCTATCTGGTCTTTCGTAGATAGTCAGATGGATAGATAGGTAGACAGATAGATAATGGAGAGATCATGCGAGAAGATTAAGAGACATTTTAGGAGTGGATGCGTTTTTGCTCCGGGTAGGTCTCTTCTTTTTGTCATCCGTTCTTGCTTTATTTTTCGGCTCTTTCTGGGTAGGTAGACAGGTGTATATATGGCCGGTGATACAAGAACTCCATACCTTGCTCTCTCTCTGTCTTTCTCGACATGTATATGTCTCATCAGCGCTTATATTGCCTTGCGTGAGGAAGAGGCGAAGGTAGTCATGCGGCTTTGATCTTCTTTCCTGAAGGAGCCGGCTTGTATGCCTAAAGAAATTGGCGGTCTTTTCAAGTTTTCTTTTGGAGTGTATGTCTGTGTGGGCTTGAGAACTCATATGAAAGAACGTGTGCTGGGGGAGGTGAATGCTTGTTTTCCATCAGCACTCTTGAATGGAAGCAAAGGCGCTTTTACTTTGATTTTGAAGATCTTCGACCAGATTGTCTGCTTCATAGGATGCCATGTCCCTGCATCGAAAAAGGTAAGAGGCCTGCCTCCTTTCTCATTTGCCTTCATCACCATGGGTGTACTCTCATTCATTAACTGTCTCGGGTGTCTGTACACCCGAAGGAAGGGATGGAAGATCGTTGAGAGGGACTGCTGTCTTATGATGGGGGGCGGGACTGCATGCATGCGTGCATGGGTGACAAGAATGAAAAGAAGAAAAGGGAGAGGGTACCTCGTGACAGGCCGTTTCCGGATTGTGGAGGCGTGTTTTTACGTCTCCTGTTGTCCTGGGCAATGCTGTCACCCTAGTTGATAGGCAAACTGACTGGCTAAGTTGGACTAGTTTCTCCGACTCTTTTTCTTCATAGCGATGAAGTTTGAGAAGAGACGATTTGTGTACACACTGAAATAGAGGGATAGCATGCGGTCGTCTATAGGTTTTCGCCTGTTACCAACAGCCAGCGCCAAGCTTCATTCGCCACCTATCATACCCCTCAATGGACTCTGGGAGGATTGGATACCTTCGTACGTGGCTTCGTTCTCTTGTCTTCTTTCTTCCTTCATCTCATTTCGTGTCTCCTAACCCCTTCCGTTATCTTCTCTCTCACGGGTCTTTCACGTTTAAAAACACCCTTGACAGCAGAGCCATCTTTCCTCTCTCCTCGTGTGCATGCAGACAGAAATCAGGAAATATCCGCCATATCCAACAAGACCTTTTTTTTCCAGTATCATCCGTACCACTATCTAAGTGTGTTCTTTCAAGTGTTGAAGCATCTCCCTCGTGCTGTTTCTTTTCTGGCTGTTCACCGCTGAAATCCGGAATAGTAGTGGTGTCGTCTGTATGGCGTACGTACACCCGCAGGAACGCGCTAAAGCACGTGCAGCGATTCGTAGTCGAATTGCTGCTATCTACAGTGTGGATAAGGATGTTGATTTCGCGAGAGTTTTTCATCATATTATCTGGGCTGGAGACTTCAACTTCAGATGCCAAATCTCTGCTCAAGAGGCTTGTAGGTGGCTCTGCTTCCCACACCACCACCCCCCTCTCTTTATGTCCATATAAGTAAACATATCTGATGTGTAGACAGAAGAAAATAGCCGAGTCAGGAAGTAGAAAGTTTTCTATCTATCTATCTATCCATCCAAAGTTCAAGTATACTCTGTCTATCATCATAAAAAGTCGACCTATCTGTCTATTCTTAATATCCACTATCTACTTATCCTGTCTTTGTCTGGGTCTGTATATCAATCTATGTATCGCGTTCCAAGGGTACTGGTACCAGTATTTACGCCTCAGTCAATCCATATGCAAGGAATTTCTGTCGGCTGCCTTGACGACGTGGAACCCATCTCGACTGGTCTATATGTGTATATTCACGGCATAAGAAAAAGTGCGACCGTTTACGTTCATCATCACATACATCTCTTTATAGCTCTATCTATATCAGTCTCATTTTTTCTCCGTGTATGTACAGACATCTTAATGAGCCAGCCGTGCTGTGGTTCTGATTTTTCTATTTGGATGCATCTACATCCCTACGTATCCTTTCTGAATGCCGAGCCTTCTCAACCCTTTCACCACAAGGGCTGGCCATCTGTCTTCCGTTCACCTAGATCCATAATATTTACCGTCTATGTTTACCCGTAAAGGACTTCTTGGCTCCGCTGCGAAGCGGTAGAGTAGACACGCAGATCTCTCTGTGTTTGATCGACCCATTACCAACCACCACTATGATGATCCTCGTGTTCAGTCACGTGCGCCTTAACACTCGCATTCGCCCTCTGTATAACCTTCCATCCTCTATCTCTATCTATCTACGTATCTATCTGTTTATTTTTATCTGTCGATCTATACGCTGTGAAGGCATCGCGCTGGCCTTCCTTCACTGATCTTTCAGAAGAATCTCGTAGGCAAGAAACGATACAAATCTTCTTTTTCTTCTTTTGATCAATCGGCGTTGGTGTTGTTGTTCTTTTTCTTCTCTGTGGGGGATGTGCCCCTCTCGCATATCTATAGAAGAAGAGCTGGAGAAGAGTGAGTCTCTTCATTCCTTCGTCTTTTTTGTTCCGTTTCTTGTCCGTTCTTTGCATTTTCCTTCTGTAGTGAATTTACTGAAGGCAGGCAAGCTGCAAGAACTTGTCAAACATGATGAAGGAGTGACAGAGTCAGGAGATATGGAGCTTCACGTAAGGAGAGCCACTGGAAGGTTTCTCGTCTTGGCTTGCGATGTTTCTGCTCACATAGAAAGGAGGGGGGATGAGGATTGTGTATCTATCTACCAACCCATCTATCTCTCCTCACAGCCTCGCCTCTTGAAAGAAAGTCGGGAAAGTACCTGGATTCACGTGTGTGGGTGGTATGGATACGGGGGGGGTTGTCGTGTATCGTGTACGTGGTTGTGCATATCTCTCTATGTATGGTAAGCTTGATCTTTCCATTTCACGGGCGCTTGTTCAGTAGAGGTGGAGTCCTAGTATTTTCTGTTGTGTTCGCCATATCTTTATCTCAGGTCACAGACACGCATATGTAGTAGAAAGGCTAGAGAAGTGGCTCTCTCCTTCGCCCATGTGTGTCTGCTGAAGTCTGTCCTTCTTATTCATGCTTTCGCTGGCTTACCTTCATTCTGTCTTCGCTTCATACGTCATCGTATTTCCTGTATCGACATAGTCGCACAGAGATACCTCTTGGTAGAAGAGGAATAACACCCAGTGTCCAAGGTGTGTAAACAGTTGTGTATGTAGAATGAATGCGAGCACCCCCGAGCCACCCTACATCTATCTAAACGTCTGTTCATATGTATATCATCTCTATCTGTATACGGTAGGTTACCCAGACAGGCAAATGCAAGCCTTTGTAGGACGTACACATCTACGAGCAAGAGAGATCTTTCTCAGATACAGTCGTCATCTTATTGCTGCGTATTCTTCTCCATGCACGGGATTGTAGATATCCCTACCAAGTGCAAATCAGTCTATCTATTGATTATAGTATCATGAGTGTACCATGCATTCTCCCAAGATAGAGGCATGTGTGTGTAGGCATCTATATGTGTATATGTCTCTGTCCTTACAGTATGTATGTTCATTCGGATCTATATCTGTCATCTCATTTCCATACATCTACTGGACGATAAGTCGATGGAGAGCTTGTTTTGTTTCCTTCATTCATGTAGGCCTTCTTTTTGGTGTGATATCTCATCAACGACTCCGTTGTTTATAGAGATGGGTCGAAGCTCCTATCACCTTCCTCCCGACATACAAGAAGAAAGACGGAAGACCACCTTTAGATAAGAAGAATCCTAACTGGGTGAATGAGGAGTACCAAGTCACAATGAAGAAGAAAGGAATGCTAGGCATGACCAAAACCGTTGAACGTCCTCCTTCGGTAAGAGCAAGGGGACGTCGGTGAAGAAGACTTCATATAGACATACAGACATAATTTACATACAGACAAAGGGACCGACAGTCATACCGACATGCATAGATCACATAGAGGCATAGAGACACACAGACCTAGATTATATACAGACGTAGATTACATACAGACATAGATTACATACATAGAGATATACGGACGTAGAGAGGTACAGACACAGACTTCAAGCCTTCACTTTCATCTCCTAAAGATCTGGCTCTTTCAATCACTATATATATATAGCTATAAATTTACATATGTCTCGCTATGTATGTATAGCCGCATATATCCATCTACGTATATATCTACGTATATGTGTCTATGCACCCGTGTACATATGAAGTGGATTTAGAGACATCGGGGGGAGGGGTAGGCATGTAGACGATGAGAGAGACACCGTTGTCGGCGAAGGGCGCGAGAATAAGCGAAGCTCTTGTTTGTCAACCGGGTGAATGTTGTCTGTATGTATGTATGTCTATGAATGTATGTATGTATGTATGTCTATGAATGTATGTATGTATGTATGTCTATGTATGTATGTATGTCTGAATGTACTTCTTTCTTTCTTGCTTTAGTCTTTCTGTCGTACTGGTCTTTTCGAAGATTTGATGATTTTTCCTTCAAGGATAGGCTCCCGTGACAGCACCTTAATTAAGCCCCGTATTGCTGGCTGTTCTCAGAAAGGCTGTGTGTGCATTCGCAGTACTTACGTCTCTCAAATACATGCATCTGCGTAAACATCTTGTATTCACCTCATAGGTCTACCTGTCCTTCTATATCTACCTATCTACGGTTCTATCTGTCTACATATCTTGCTCTGCCTCTACCTCTCTTTCTGTCTACATGGTGCATCCTCTACCTCCGTTACCCTTTTTGTTTCTCACATCTCTTTATTTACCAGTCGTTCACACACGCCACTTGCTAGGATCCCTTTGATCGAGAGAACGTCAAAATCACACTCTTTCTCCTCTTTCTTTGTTCTCCTATACTTTGGTTTCTCTTTTTTTCTTCTTCGTTGTCGATTTCTCTTTCCTTTTCTTTCGACAACCTCTCTGTTCCCTTCTTCTCTCTTGGGTGTCTTCTTCAGTGGTGCGACCGAGTGTTCCACTGGTCTCTGAATGAGCTTGAGTATAATCTATCCGCGACGAGTGAGGAGTACTTTGCTGCGCAGCCTACCTTCCCAAGTAAGAGACGGGTGGACACACACGCAAACATACATATATAGATATCTCTTCATTCTTGATTGGCATGCATGAGAGGGTCTCCGTGAAGAGAGAGAGAAAGCTCTTGTTATTGATCGTGTGAGTTTCTCTACGGGCCGTCATAGCTTCGGACTAATCCCCTGTCCCCTTCAATTAGGAGCGACCACTTACAGCCTACACATTGTTGATGTCTTTCCTTGTCCTTTCAACAAAAAAGCCAGTGTGGAAGTCTCTTTCTCTACTTACCAGCCGAAGACACGGAACGCGTCATCTATCTCTTCTCTCTATAAACATCTATTTCTATCTAATTCTCTCTATTTCTGTTTACCAACCTATGCATCTATCTATCTATATTCATTCTATCTGTCTCACTTTATCGTTCTATCAATCTATCAGGTGTGTGTATATTTGTCTCACGGATTCGGACTCTCACGATTTATCTCCGAATGACAATTGTAGTAGCAGTCTCTTATGCCCAAGTGTCGACATATGTATCCATCTGTCTTTAACCCCTTTGTATCTCTGTGTATCGATCTATCTATCTTCAGTCTGTGTGTCTCTGTCTAGTAGGTAGCATGCTGCAGTCGCGGGACGTGGCCAGCTGGTGCATGTGAAGCTTCATGTGTCGTCGTATTACCTACTGTGGTGTCGAGACACACTCGTAGAAAAATCCATGAAGATTACTTCTGTGTATCATTGTGACTCTTCTCTTTTCTCTCTGCCTGATGAGGCATGCTACGTCGTTCTCTCTTTTTCTGTCTTTCTTTCAGTGGTGGGAGGAGTATCTGGATCTTCATGTGTCTGCTTTTCTCTCTATTTCTCTTGTTTTCTTTCTTCCTTCTTTGAATTTCTTGCAGGCGTTTTACTGGCAAGTGACCACGCGCCAGTCGGCTGCGGTTTTAGGTTGTATCCTCTGGATCCGAAGTTCATTCTCCCGAGGACTTTCATTAATGATCCCTCGCTCAGTCTTGAACCTGCTGACTACCAGACACAGTAGCGCTCTGTATATGTATCTTCTCATTACTTCCGTTTTCGTTCGTCTCTCTATTGGTTTCTTTCTTTCTTTCCCTTGTATGAGTGATATCAGCCTTCCGAGATATCCTTTCTTTGTATATGTTGTTTAGTCATGTTAGTCGTGGGTTAAGACAACAGTAATAAGGACGAAGGTGTGGGTCTTCAGTGTACGTACACTAGGAAGAAATACGCGTTCTTTCTTTCGGAGTTTAGTGTTCCCAGGCTCTCCCAGAGCTACGGCATTAGTGTGGTGAGATACTGAGGTTCTTTCAAAGCGTCCTATGTATAACGTTCACACATGGATAGTCAGGTACGCGTATGTATGTACACATGATACATCCTCAAACGCTGTATATCTTCGTGAAGCAGACATACGTGCAGTCTCCCTTCTGATGGGAGAGGGAGTGATTTCCCGCTGCTCGTTATACTCATGTATGTATAAAAGACATTCATGACTATCAACTTGTATGTAACTGCGTCATTCCATATATCAGTCGTGAGTCTCCTCACCATCAGTTACATTCTAGCCTCTTTGCTCTTGACAGGAGGATATGTGTATGACAGCCTGTCTTATCTGAATCTTCTCGATCAACTGTATTGTATTACAAGATAAACCAAAATGACCTTCTTTGTACCAAGTCTTCTATAAAGCCTCCTTGTGAGACGGCCCCTTTGTTGTGTTGCAAGGATTCGTATATATATCTTTAGAGAGGGGAACGTGTATGGTGCTCCCTGCTGCTACTGCTGTCGGGCGGGGCTACTCCAGGTGTCCGATATTAACTGAAAGACCAGGAACTCATGGTAATTGGCAGAAAGTTCGCCAAGACAAGTCTCTATCTTCATGCCTGTATGGTGTATATATATCATCATAAGATGATCCCCGTATCGACTGTGTGTATTTTCGCTTCCCACTCCCTTTCATCTCTCCGCTTTCATTCTTCTTTCGATGTAGGAGTTCTTCTGCATCCTCCTCACCCTGCTCTTCCCTGCCCCGTTTTTTTCTCCATCGCAAGGTGTCAGATTCCCAGGGACTATCCACATACACAAGCCAGAAAAAAGAACGCAGTGTCAAGGGGCCAAGGTGGAGTGACACGCATCTTCATATTATGGATGTCCTGTGGAAATCAAAAAGAAAGAAGGGCTAGTCTGAGAGGCGGACTTCATCGTTGTCGTCCTCTTCTCATATGGTATGATGGGTGAACTGACTATTGATTTGTCTCCAATAGCTTTCTTTTTTTTCCTACCTGCTTGTCAGCACATGTAAAGAGGGGTACTGGAGCACACGTATATATCTACATATAGATAGATATATATATGTGTATATATGCAGTGCCTGCATGTATCCTGCTAGTAGTAGTAGTGGTATAGAGATTCTCCACACGACGTGTAGTATAATGACATGTGGTATATGAACCTATCTATGTAACTGTCTTCGTATACTTCTTGATGGATATGAAAAAAGGGACATATATTATCGATCCGTTCATTTTACTTCACAAAACTCTTCAGAGGGAGAGGTACAAGTCTTGAGTTTTCCATGGAAGCAACGTCTCTCCATGGTAGCGGAATAATTCTGCTCGAGTTTAAGAACCGTCAAAAGGCGGGATGATTGTCGAGGAGAGCAAGCAGTACGCTGGCAGCTTCTCTAGATCTCCTGACAGATAAAAGGCTCATGTTCTAGATAGGATGCTTTTGCTATTTATACATATAGATGTATGTGCATATCACAGATTTACAACTATGTATATATACGCAGATGTCCGTTCAGGCTGGGGGGTGAGTGTGTCTATTTCCTCGTCGCTATCTATAGTTTTGTCTGCATGACGTTTATTTCTTTACCATAGCCCTAGTAATACAGTGCGGGACATGCTCGTAATAGCAGCATATCAACCGTAATTGCTCCTTAACCGGGTGTCTGAACCCAAAACGCGACTGACTTCAAGGTCAACTGGAGTTTATCCGTTATATGATTAGACGTGTACATATGTATAAGTTCTGCGTGCTGGTGCGCGTGTCTGATGAGAAAGAAGATTGTGGTTCTGTCGACGACTTTCAAGTTGAAAGAACAAGACCGTGAGGAATTTTCGTCTTCAGAGAGATTTTGTTCTTCTCTATAATGCCATCGCTTGTAAATGTCATCTCTCGTCCCTAATCTTGAGGGTAGAAGGCCTTGGTGGATCTACTGGAAAGGACTGTATGGAGGCTATATCTATCCCTCTACGTGGTTTTTCACTTTTAAATTTCTTCTACTTCTACCCTTTTGGTTATTGTCTATTTGCACTGAGATTGGCTACGGACCTTGCCTTTTAGTACCGGATCAGGGTCGTTCCTCGGCTAAAAACGGAGATGGACTTTGCAGTTCTACAGCACGTGTGAACTGAAAGGAGCAGTCAGGTCGAGAGATTCCACTAACTACTCAGTAGCGTAGCGTTTCATCCCGACAACTCGGTATTCAGATGTTTTCTACGTAGCTAACTAGCTCGCCAGCTCGAGTGTTTTGGTTTGATACCTAGTCATTCACATTCTGCACCATGTCTGTTCCTTGATATGAACAAAAGGAATCACTCGTTCGGTGTTGAGTGAATCCGCGTGCGTGTGCGCATGCACAAAAAAGGTAAAGTGGCTCAAATGTACTGTTTGATATACCGGTCAAGATGACCGTGTTCGCTCCGCAAAAAGTAAGCTAGTGAACTGCCAGAGTAACTCCATGATAGACAGCTAGGACTACTGGCCACAGCGGCGACAGCCATGTAGAGTGTAGTGATTCCAAGGGACGCGTGGCGCCTCAACAGACACTACGGTACAGGGATGGCGCTGGGCGTCCTACGCAGGCGGAGAGTTTACATTGTGGCCCCTGTGAAGGGGACCTTCTGCGACGGCGAGAGAGACCCTGCTGAGGCAAGAGACTAACTAGGGAGAAAAGACTGTTCTACAATGACTCCTACTGCTTTTTCGGAAATAGTGCTTGTGGTAGCTCAACTCTCACACGAAAGCTGGACGGTTTGTACACTTGAGTGGAAACCAGTGATTCTCAGGAGCGTACGCGAGGGTCGGAATGTACTGCACGACACGAAGTGCTGACAAAGTGTATGAGGCCTTTCTGAATTCCATAGGAAAGTCAGGGAGGATTGCGTTCCTAGCCAACGGAGACCCCCGCCATAGCTTGGCATGCAGTGCGGGTCTGTGTCTAAGCCCATTCGCACCGCAAGTGTTTCTGCTGCGGTCTGACGCTGCCAGAACAGGCCGTTAGCGCGATTCCAGACACTGGTGAACCTCAGCGTACAGTACCGCCAACTGTGCACGGGGCGGACAGCAGGAATCTATTGCAACCGGAATGTACGTTAGACAGAAACGAAAGAGGTCGATTCGGAAGATATTTCCACACACAGGGAAGCGAGGACGTCGGCTTTTTAGTCAAAAAGATCGAGTGCCATCAAAGAACAGGCCGAAGGGAGTTTCTTCCTCAATTCTTTTCTCCAGCTTCACTCAACAGATTTTTTCTCGCAAGACGACTGATGAGGGGGGGAAATCGACTCACCTGGCAAATAGACTGTCGGCCCTCTCCCCGTCTGATCTGCTTTTTCGAATGTGCCCGGGGGGCCGAAGACAGATGCTGCTTGCAACCCGCGAAGCAGGTCCCAAGGGGGGGGATCGAAAGTAGAGGGGTGATAAGTAGCGTACGTCCGAAGACTTCCTGGTGCTGTAACGGCTGGGTAGTGGCTGCAGCTTGCACTTTCATCGTATCAAATCCTTCTCTACTGATTTTACCTCCCGGGAGCGTCCTTTGTTGTTACCCCTCGGGCTCTTCGGTTTATGTTCGTTACACAACAGGAAATACGATGTGTAACTGACTGTCTGTGGAGGGTGGCGTTCGGCTCAAAGCGTGATGCACTGCACCTGCCAAAATTTTGCAGGTGAGCCGCGTACCTGTCAGTGGCTCTATCGTCTTCGGGGGGATGAGGGACGGAGAAAAAATGGCAACTCTCATTTCTATTGAGAAGGCTGGAGTCTTCAAAAGACGCCTGTGGTGGGAGGTTTTGATGGTAAAGAACAGAAAGGATGGTGATGAATAAGAGCTGCTGCAAAGATTAGGACCACAAGGAGTCAGAGAAAGACAGTCAAAGGAAGTAGGCAAGATTCTCCCATGGGATCGTACGGCCGTGTCATCTCCACAGTGAGAATGATTGGTAACGCCCGACAGCCAACAACGGGTAGGCATTGCTCTGATTCTCCTCTGAGTGTTTACCACTGCGGGCGTACATAGATAAACGTATGCACCCATACATTTTTTACTGTGTCGAGCTCTCTATCTGCGTACTCGTCCCTATCCTGATGCATATCTAGCGATTCAATGAGATAAACCAGATGAGACAGCAATGATAAATATCTATTTTGTTGTACATCCACGAAGAAAGAGGGACCGACGACGAGTCTGTAAAAGGTCGTCGCGCAACTGACCCTCTTCTTCCTCCTCCTCAATGATGATGGTAAGCGTTTATCCTCGAGGATAGGGTGTTGCGAGGACTTCGTTCCAGTTCAGTCACCTACGGTCATAAGACCTGCGCTTTTTCTCAGGGCGTGTTTCTCTTCTCTCGGGTACGCCATCCATTCAGAGGCTCTCTTTTTGCATGCATGTCGCTGAGAAGAAAGAAACAGCCAGGACTCATCGGGTCGTCCGTCCCTTCACCTTTTTATTGTTAGATGAGAAGAGCCTTCTCTCCGTGTAGAAGCACAGGGACGGCTCGTCAATCTTGTTCTTCCTCGTTTCTCTTTTTCGCTTGCGTTCTGAGCGCTACGTCCGTTCACTGACACACCTTCCTTACTATTCCGTGACACAACACACGCAGTAAGGGAGACTTCTGTAAGGGTTCGTTTTGCTTTCTTCTGTGCCGTCCTTTGTCCCGCAAAGACCACCTTTCTTTTTCTGCTTTTCTCCATTTCTTCTTGCAAAAATTCATTCTTTTTGTATGACGCGTGACGCTGATGATGTTGGTAAAATTTACACCGGCTTCTCTTCGATGCAAATAGCGGGGGTGTTGGCCGTGGTGGACTTCTTGAATGGCTTCTCTGTGTTTTTGGGAACTGCCAAAATAGGACTTTTTCCATTTTGTTCACAAGCGAGAGACAACAAAGCAGGAGCTGAAGCTTTTTGAAGGGGGCACACGGAAGCCGCGTACAGGCCTATCTATTTTCACTCAATACCAAATAAGATTGCTTCTCGTCAAGGGTGAAAGAAAGAACGAGCTGTATTTCCAGGTGAGAAGATAGAGTTAGCTGATCTATTTGACAACTCTACTCAGGTCACAAGGTCGTTCCTTCTCCAATAGCAAGAAACGATGGTGATGAATGTCGATGAAAATGCCTCCTCACCTGGTCCCCTAGCAGACGTGGTTTCTTCTTGTCGTGGTACCGGAGGATATGAAGAAGCATCCATTTTCATGAGGAAAAAGAATGGAGAAGAAGATGACTGGATGAAAGGGAGACAAACAAGGGGTGAAGGGAGGACAGTTCGAGGGTGCTGGATGTATGAAGATGTCGAGATTTTTGAATTGAACCTTCAGCCGTACTTTGATGCAATTGAAGAAGTTCGAAAGAGAGAACTATCAGACGAGGATCGAATAAGTAGAAAGCAGACGATGAGAGAGGAGAAGGAGGAGGAAGAAAGAGACGGGTGGTATGAGAACGTTGGACTTGTTTGTCTTACAGATGAAGAGGAGGAAGAAAAAGATGAAGCGAAAGACGATGTTGAGGATAATGAGAGATTGCCTTCTACGTGTATGATGAAGGAACGCCATAGGAAGAGAAAAGAAGAGACCCAGGCAGAACCTAATTACGTTTCTCCGTGTTTATCTTTCTCTTCATCGGAAGGTGAAGAGATCTGTGATGAAGGTGACGAAGAAGAGGTGATTGATGTCTTCAGAGGTTTTGAAGATGACTTGTCTTCTTATTCGTGGTCCAGATCATCTAGCGAAAAGGGGGGAAGAGAGAAGCAGCCTGAAAATGCCTCACGTTCTTCCTTGTTTCGTAAGCCTTCTTTTTCGTCGCCTTCTTCAGATTTCTCCATGTCTACCCGTTCTTCATTCTGTAACGTATTCAGGCGACGACACGCTGGTACTAAGGATCACGAAGACCAAGGAGAAAGAGAAGAAGGAGAAGAAGAAGAAATGTACCTTTCTGACTCTTCCTCTCGTAGCCAGCATTCGACATCTTCTTTCATGTCTGAAGATGAAGATGAAAGACAGAGATCTCGCCGAACAAGAAGAAGAAGAGAAAGAACTGAGAATGTCTTTCATGTAGGTGGAGAAGAAAGAGAAGATGGCGCGTTTGATGCCTTAGCTCGCTTAGTCTTACGAAGGGAAGAAATTCTTCTTGAACACTCGAAAAAGTTTACTGAGGAGATTCAGTTGTCTATGTCGAGAGAAAGAGAGAGAGGTAGAGGAGAAGGAGAAGGCGCTCATCTTGCTAAAGAAAGAAACGAAGATTCAGAGAGAAGGTAATGGAAACCTGAAGACACCAAAGAAGAAGAAGATGGAGCTTAAAACTTTTCTAATCTCTTTGAAGAAAGCTCGATCACTCTTCTTCTCTCATCCCACAATCCATACTAATGATGGTATCTGGTGAGTCTTTCTATCTTCTTGTATCTCTCTCCACCCTTCGGTCTCCAGTGCGTACGAGAAAGTAAGAAGGAAATCTACATGCCATGTCTCTAAACATAGACATATACACATGTTTGCATATGTCAACAAACCCTATATGTTCTTCTCTTCAGGCATCGTAACCAAACTATGTATGCTTACAGGGAGATAGATAGCCTTCTTGGCCTGTGTGAAGGGGAAAGATGTACTCTTTGTCAATGAGAGTGCAAGTGACGGAGTCTGTCTTTATTTGTGCTTCATCTCCTCCCTGTATCGTAATTTAAGTTGGACAGTGAAGGCGTTCATATAGGATGACAAACCGAAGCGTCAGACGGCTATAAGGTGCTGTCCTTAGAGCGTTTTCTCTCCAACTGTTTCGTTTTCCTTCTTGGTTAAGAAGACAGACAGGTGACGTTGAAGGCGACTACAAGAGCCGACACAACAGCTTAATACACGGGTGGAATGTTCTGATTCGATCCCTCAAGGCACCACCAGCAAATCCACACTTCTCGAGTAGCGATGAAAACAAAGGACGATAAGAGAAGGTAGATGAAGACATGTCAGAATAGACACATGGAGTGTGAGAAAAAAGAAGAGACTGTAGAAAAGAAGAGACAAGCGTACTGGCTGTCGATGATAATGGCTTGCGCAGGAAAGGAGTGGGGTGACGGGGACGAGGAGGAGGTGATGATGATGTCATCTGTGAAAACCATAACTTCATTCTCTCTCGCGGCTATGTGTCTCTTCATCTATCTGTCCACCTATCTATCTATATCTACATCTGCGGGAGAGTCATCTTGTTTGTACGGCATGTGCGTAGATACCTTTGTGTGCGTCTTTACGCTTCTTTAGATCTGTATCTCTCCACCTTGGATAAATGGACGCTCACATTCACACCGCCTGTATAGGGTACTCGTGTTTTCTCGAGTTGAGTTACTTGCCTCCCCCCTGCATGTTCGGTTCCAGCGGGCTATCTATCTATATATATATGTACATGTATACGTGTAAATGTATTCGTGCACCAATTTAAAATGCAGGGGAGAGACGAGAGATGACAGTCATACTATAGTATCGACTATCACTTCTACGGTGCATCCCCGTCTACATATAATTGGTTTCTATGAGGTCTATGTGGGTATTTCTTCTCCATCCCTCACCATCCTCTATCAGTCATTTGCGTCGGTGTCCTGCGACCAAATCTAGGCATTTCTCTCTTTTTTACGGTCGGGCCCAGGAGTGACTCAGGATACCATGAAACTACTTGGGCGGGGGGACGGTGTTTCTTCTCACCGGTGACATCTATGGATATATACATATATAGATGGGTACTCTTACCGTCATCCTCGTTGCGTCACTGCACTCTTCAGTATAGAAACCGTCTCCTGACTGTAATAAAGAATGTACGTTCTTCTCCTCTCTCGTACATTCATTCTCTCACCTACTGTTGGGCCACCACCCCGCCAGGAAAGAATGAAAGAACTCGTTGAAAAGGAAGGCACGACGACCCACTTTGAACTCTCTCGAGCCCCGTAAATGGCCACGTGTCTACGGAACTCTTTCGCAGACGTCTTCCGCCCAGGGAAGAAGCCGGGCCGTGGCGCACGAACCCGGTGTGACGTTTTCTGCACACGAGCCTCCCTCAGAGCGATACAGTGCCCTATAGTCCAAGTTATGCCTGCTTCAGCGCTCCACTATGAAACTTCTCTGACAGAGTAACCAGAGAACGGAGGCACCCTGGAGACTACGTGCCCTTCCTTATGTCAGGCGCTGTAATGAAACTGGAGTGAGAGTGTCTCCGGTGGCTGCTCGCGGTCGACTGAGATAAGAGGGACACTGACATGGGAAACAGGCCCCGTTGCGACCTCATGAAGCTGCTATTTTCTTTCCCACCAGCACCTCCGAGCGCCGGGTAAACCAATCCACGTAGGATAGATATACAACCCATAGCCAAGATCACAGATTGACAACCGAATACCGCTCGGGAAAAATATCTTTGTATGGTAAGATTGAGCGTGGACTATCGAACGAAACAATGTGATCTCACAGTCTCACAACTGAGAATGAATCGTGTCAGGATTGCGGCCTGGGAAGAACCCCGGTCAGTGCTGTCGGCGTTCCTATTTAATCCTTTCTGCATTCCGGCTCGCTACGGGAGGCCTGCACAGGCGGCCTTAGCCCACTGAAACATAATCGTAACAAGATCTTGACAGGCGCGGTAGCCACGAGTTACAGTATCGCAGTAAGATTTACACCGTGAGTACTCGCATTCGGCATGAAAAACTACACATGGGAAAAGTAGTCGAGGGGCACAACAACGGGAAAGAGTCACTTGAAAACCCTACATACAGACCGCCCCGGCCTGTGTACGCCCGGGATTGAGGGGCACCAGCTTTTGGCAGGTCGCCGCTCGTACCTGTCGACTCCACCTCTGTGTTCAGCTAGTTTTTTGCATCTCCCCCCTTCCCATGAACGGATGTGTGCATTCCTCTTCGGCCTCAAGAAATGTCCAGATGTCCAGATGACGACTAGGGAACTTCCAAACAAAGAACGTGTTTGCCCGCTCACTAGTGTGTGTACCCTCCTTTGTGCCAGAACAGGTGACCAGGAAGGATGGTTGGATACAACCAGTTCTGAATTCATCGCACTCGGGCGAAACGACAGGTCACGGGGAGGAACGGGAGGGCAAGGACCCAGACCAACCGATACACGGAGTCCGACTCCTGCGCCGGTTCAGCTACTACCTACTGGCACTTCTGTACTCTTCGGTTCTTAAGGTACGGGCGTTCGGGTGTAGAGACCCGGGTAGGAAGACGCACCTACGTATAAAGAATCTTTCCGCCGTACTGTACACTGGCTGTCTATAACCCCGTAGACACCTCACAGGAAGAAATATCACTTCTAGCGCAGATACAATGGCAGCAGCCACTATCACTTCCTCAGGGCGCTAGCATCATCGCATACAAACTTCACAACGCAGCATTGCGTCCCTCAGTGACCACATCTTAGGTTAGCGATAAAACACTCCCTGAAAGTGAAAAACAAAATTAAACCCTATATGGAGGTGTGCCTAGTCATCGGCCTGTGTGCGTCGGCCGCCTCCGGGTTTCGGAATGGTGAACCTATGCTCTACCTCGTTTACCTTCACCTACAATTGCGCCTCATTGAGATCTCACCGCTCGTCATGACCCATCTTGCACGGCCGCTTTTCACGTTACACACCTTCGTTTTGATGTTGTAGGTAACGTGCGTGCAGCCGCTCGTGGAACGGCATAAGTCCTGACAACCTAGTACCGACCTGGTAACCCACCCGCCATCTAGGGTCTCTTGCTTGATGTCCGGAGCTTTCGAGGCAACGTCCTCCATGAAGCAATCGGGTTCAAGAATCTCACAGTCGCGACTACCGGATATCACACCTAGGTACTCCCGCCACACCGGTTTGTGAGCCTTGATGAAACACTGCTTCGTGTCGTCATTGTACGTGAAGTGCGTGCACTTGGGTATTTTACGGCACTCAGCCTGACAACCCTTCACCGACTTCATAGTTGAACCAAGATCTACAATTGTCTCGTGCAGCTCCTGTGTCGTGGAGCGGACCTGAAATCTGAGGCAAACAGCCTGCTGAGTTTCCTTGGTCAAATCGCAATCCCGGGTTGCGGACAGATCAAACAGCACCTTTTCCCAACTGGGCTGGCCAGCCTTCACATAGCACTTCTTCGTCTTCTGACCGAAAGTGAAATGTGTGCAGCCGTCCGTAGAGCGGCACAGATCTTGGCAGGCCTCCACCGAGTTCACAATTGTTTGGTCCATGTTCTCAGTCACCGAGCCAGTGTCTTTCTTAAAGCAGTCAGTCTCCTACGGGGGCAGGCTGCCATGAAGCGCCTGGACACTCCGTTCACCACGTAGATTGCAATCGCGGGTAGCGCTCAGATCACCCTTGTAAGCCTTCCAGGTCGGTTTACCAGACTTGGGACGGCAAACGTTTTCTGCGACGTTGTAAGTAAAGTGCGTGCAGTTTGTGATTTGTCTGCACTCGTTCTGGCAAGCCTCGACCGAGTCCGTGCTTACATACGTGATATCTGCATTTGCCGAGCCAATGTCTTTTCTGTAACATCCCCCGACTTCAGTGAATGCATCAGATCCCCCCGGAAGATCACACTCCGCCCTAACTGTTATTTCGCCTCTGCTTCTCTTGAGTTGCGGCACGTAGTTCATCTTGATATTGCAGATCTTCGTCTTCTTGCTGTAGGTAATCATTGTGCACTTCGAGGTTTCGCGGCACTTCTTCTGGCACTCCTTGACTGACTCAATTACTGATCCGGCGTTGACTTCCATCTGAAGCCGTAGAACATTGTAGTCTGTGGTGGTGCTATCAGCCCAGAAACACTCATCGCCAACTGAAGCCGAGTGTTTCTGAACAGCACTGACGCCTCTCTGGACCACTGAAGTACCCTCAAACTCGTGCAAACCAGCGCCCTGATACTGCTCTCGCAACAGCAGGTGATGGCCCTCGTGACGAAGGCCATTGACCCGAGCCCGTAAAACACCGGCCAGTACTATCAGTACTACGGCCGGTGTGCAGGAAGGGAAGACATGAAAAAAGGAAGAAGGGTACGGGGGCATCATCAGAAGGAAAGGGGAATAAGCACAAGCGAAGCTGCTTGAAGGGAACCTACGCCTTTGGGATGGTAGTTGGCGGACGACGTCCCGTGAGGACGGACAGCCCGTGGCATTAGTTGTCGCGGAGAGGGGGGCCGCCACTGGTTGCAGCTACGGGCCAATGAGTGCACCAGCTAGCTGCTTCTCGCGAGTGGCCTTGCCGAAGCCCGGCTGTGTTCTTTTGTGAGATAGGTGGCACCCCCCTGTGTGCCGGCGCTGGGACGGTGCGAAGGGGGGGGTGGGAAACGGCTGGTCTCCCCCGGGACTCTCCAGCGACACCAACTTGGGAGCGCTCACGTACTACAGCCGCTAGTCCGGCTCTAGGGCTAGCTCTTCCTCATGAACGTTACAACGCGTGCTAGCGCTCAGGTAAGTCGGTCAACACTGAAGCCACGGTCTTTGTAGTTGTTGTACGTTTTCCATGGAGGAAAAGAACGGCTGGTTTGTGTCCCATTAAAAGCTTGTGGCGTCCCCTTCGATTACTTCTTAGAGGTACTCGATGCATGGGGAGTAGCTTCTCTCTCTTCAGAGTTCATTAGAACCGTCCTGCTTCGTTTTTATCTTCACGGGGCGTAGTAATGAGCAGGCAACACGGCCATCACAGGGCCGGTCCTTCCCCTTCACTTCGGTTGTTCGCTGCTGCAGTACGCCCGCTGCTTGCCACGTACGCGATGTAATGAAGGGCAGTAATAAGAGTAGGCTGTCCTTTGCAGAAAGGAATTGACTGTTGTATCTTCTCGGTCTCATGCAGAGCAACACTCATACCGAGGTAGTTGTGAATTTAGAGGAAGGCATGCAATGCTCCTGGATTTGGGTGATTGCATGTATGTGCTGGGTGTACTCGAAGGCATCCCGGGCAGGAGAAATTCGTACCTAACCGATCTGCAACAGTTTATGCAAACACGCAAGGGTGTGGCATAGCCGACGACCCGTGCGTGTTTGCATTCTAGGATAAGAGGCCAGGCGTGCTTTTACAGAGACAGGAAGATGGCGCTCCTCCCTTTTTTTTTCCCTCCCTGCTGCTTCTCGAACCTCCACTTCGGGAACTGTCAGAGCCTTTGTCTTTACACCCGTACACTGCGTCCGCATATACTTCTGTACTTTCCTCTCCGAACTGAGAAAATGTCCAGAAGACTAGGCAACATCCAAAGAACGTGCCTACCCGCTCACGAGTGTGTATGTCCTCCGTGGCAAAAGAAGTGGCCGGGAACCACAGTGGACACCGATTTTTGAATTCGTCGCCGTAGAGCGAAACGACAGTATAGCTCCGGAAAGCGTGTAGGCAGCTTGTCCTGAACCCCTCGCCAGCCACTACCTACTGACAGTTCCATAGTCTTCTGTCCGTTTCAAGATGCGGGTGTTCAATTGTACAGAGGCGGTTAGGCAGACGGACCAGCATGAAAGGAAACTTCTCACTTTACTCGCGGTGCGTACCATCCAAAAAACACCCCTAAACAGGAAGAAGTATCACTTCTCAGGCAGATACGAGGACAGCCGCCACTAGCACGTTTCTCGGGGGCGCTGGTCAGCGCATCAAACACTTACAGGATGACAATCCTCAGTGACCATACCAAATGGCAATCCTCGATGACTATATCAAATCGCAATCCTCAATGACTGTATCAAATTGCAATCCTCAATGACTATATCAAGTCGCAATCCTCAATGATTATCTCAAATCGCAATCCTCAATGACTATCTCAAATCGCAATCCTCAATGACTATATCGAAAGTGTAAAAAGGGAAAGACTGTGGAACGAGCGGCAAAAAAAAGATTAACCGAGTAGGTAGTCCCTCTTTACGGGCCCTTGCGCGCCGGCCGCCCTGGCATTTCAGGCGGTTGCCCCACCATTCACATCAGTGGCAACCGCGCCTCAACGAGGCATCACCCCTGCTCAGAATCCAGTCCTGGCCTCCGCTCTTCAAGTAGCACCTCTTGGATTTGCTGTTGGAGGTAACATGCGTGCAGTTGCTCAAGGAACTGCAGAAGTCCTGGCACGCCTGCAGCGATGCGATAAGCGACCCCCAGTCGATGGTCTCCTCCTTGATATTCGGAGACTTCGACGTCATGTCGTCCGTAAGGCAAGCGGGATCAAGAATCTGGCAGTAGCGACTACCGGACTTGTCACCTTTGTACTCTCTCCACTTCAGTTTGCCGCTCTTCAAGTAACAGTTCTTCGAATTTTCATTGTAGGTGAAGTGCGTGCAGCTGCCCATGCTCTCACACTCCTCTTGACAAGCCTTCAGCGGCTTCATGTTTTTACCACGATCCACTTTTTTGACCTTCACATCCGGATCCGTAGAGCCGATGTCAGATTTGAAGCAAACAGCCGGGTGTCTTTCCTTGCTAAAATCGCAATTACGAGTCGTGGAGAGATCAAACCACACATTTTTCCAGTTCCCTGTGGGTACAGGCTCCTCATTGCTATCACAATTAGTCGTAGCGACCCCTGAGCGATGCCTAGATAGCCCACGGACGAGAAGTTTGAGAGACGTTGTCGCTACTGATGTGCGGATTCCTCTCCTTTTGGGGGTTGCTGACTCGGTTCTTTGCTTGCTGGGCCTTGTACACAGCGTAGCACGCACACTGCAGCAAGATAACCTTGTCTTAAACGGTTTGATAGTCACCCTGCACCATCGTGTGGCAGCTCAGGGCTGTAATCCGTAGCGTCCCAAGGAGCCAGGAGCATACAGGCGTTCAGTCTGGGTGCCTTTTACGTTTACGAGGCGTAGTGTTTTCTTTTCTTTTCCTGTTGTTTTTTCGTGATTCTTCACACCTCTCGGTAGGGCAGACTCCATCGTGGGAGAACGTGCACAAATTAACGCTCATTCAATTACAATTGCAGCTGCATTACAGACTGAGGAGGGCAGGCAAAACAACGACCAAAGCGACGGTCCGTCCACTTGTTTGCTGCTGCACTACAGCCGCTGCCTGCTAGGGGCGCGATCTAATCATTATCACCCTTCATGCACCCCCCTAGCAGGCAGCGGGCGTAGTGCAACAGCAAACAAGCAAAGAGTTTACACAGATGGCCATCCTTGCTAGAAAAACGTTGAGTGCTGTATTCTTCCTCGTCTTTTCAGTTCTACGCAGAGCAACACTAATTCCTCCGTAGTTGTAGATGTAGAGGAAAGCATGAAGCGCTCCTGGATCTGCGTGACTGCATGTACTCAAACGCATCCATGGACGCGACATTTCAAAGTTACGCGCCCGATTCCCCGATGTGCACAACAATATATGCAAATGCGTAGGCGTGTGGGGTGGTACAGCCGACATCTTATGTCAGGCGTCTTGACTTTTACTGAAACGCCAAGAGGGCCGTCCTCCCTCTTTGTCCCTCTCTGGTGCGCGTCGGCCTACAGGGTAGAGGCCAGATGTGCTGATTTTTACTGAAACGAGAACACAGCGCCCTCACTTTTTAGCCCTCCCCAGTGCTTCTCGACCTTCACCTTGGGCACCGTCAGAACCTTCACCCCATTCGTCACGCGTGGTAAGGCACGAGGGGGGTTTCCGACGCGTGCTGCCTGCTATAACACAGCTGTATCGTTCTTCTATTAATATGCCCATTTCCCTACTCTTACTCGTGTCGCGAGAGTGTGTCGCCAGTCCCCGATACATACGGGTGTCGCTCGGAGCTGTCGACTCAGTCGGGATAAACCTAGCTTTCGCGGCTCCCCCCGCTTTCCCTGAACGGACGTTTGGATCCTCGGCCTCCTGAAATGTCCAGATGGCGACTAAGGAACTCCAATCAATCACGAGTATGGGTGCCCTTCATCGTGCCAGCAGAGGCGGTCAGGAATTATGGTATATATACACAATCCGCCTCCGGGAGCATGGGTGCCCCTCTTTGTGCCAGAAGAGGCGGTCAGGAATTATGGTATATATACACAAAACGCCTTTGCCATTACCATTTGGCAGCTGTCATGGTGCTAGGTGTAGAGACCCGGGTAGGTCGACACACCATGTATGACGAAGGTTTCTGATACTGTTTGTATACGCGGTGTAATACACAATGGACCCTTCACGGGAAGAAATAGCATATCCTTCCGGCACAGATACATAGGCAGCGGCCACTAGAGGCTTGTCCGGGTGCTACCGTCACCACATAACTGCATAAACAGCAATGCAGCACTGCATTCCTCGGTGACCATACCAAAAATGAAAACAGAACACAAGAAGTCACTGAATGTACAATCCCTCTTCTGGATGTTGAATACCGTATAGTCACCTTACAGAAAGATATATATATACTTCCGGAAGATACATGAGCAGCAGCCACTTACGACCTGTCGAGGCGCTACCTTCATCACGCATGTAACTACGATGCAGCCCTCCACTCAAATGACCAATCTAAAAAGGAAAGCACTGTGCCGCGACCGGTAAAGAAAATGTAACGGAGTATCTACTCCCTTTTCACCCGCCCTTTAGCGTCGGCAGCCCTGGCACTACACGTGTTCAGTCCACCGTTGACATCACTACGTCACTTGCAATCGCGCCTCATCGAGATATCACCGCTCGTCACAAACCAACTCGTGCTTCCACCTTTCACGTAGCACTTCTTGGATCTGCTGTTGTAGGTAACATGCGTGCAGTTGCTCGTGGAACGGCATAAGTCCTGGCACGCCAGCAGCGACGGGATAAGTGACCCACCGTCGATGATCTCCTCCTTGATGTTCGCAGTTCTCGAGGCAAGGTCGTCCATAAAGCAAGAGGGGTCTAAGATGTCGCAGTCGCGACTACCGGACATATCACCTTTGTACTCTCTCCACTGCGGTTTGCCGCTCTTCAAGTAGCAGTTCTTCGAGTTTTCATTGTAGGTGAAATGCGTGCAGTTGTTAATTTTCTGGCACTCAGCCTGACAACCCTTCACCGACTTCATGGCTGCGCCAAGGTCTACTTTCACAACCCTCACCTCGGGAGTCGTAGAGCCGATGTCAGATTTGAAGCAAACAGCCTGCTGAGTTTCCTTGCTCAAATCGCAATTGCGAGTCGTGGAGAGATCAAACCACACATTTCTCCAGTTCGGCTGACCACCCTTAACATAGCACCTCTTCGACTTCTGGCCAAAAGTGACGTGTGTGCATCCGTCCGTGGAACGGCACAATTCCTGGCAGGCTTCCAACGAGATCACGTTTGCTTCTTTCATGCTCCCAGTTGTTGAACCAATGTCTTTCTTGAAGCAGTCAGTCTCCGGGGGGGAGGCAGTGGTCTGGGACTGCGACGGCTGGATAGTGACTTCACCGCCTAAATTGCAATCGCGGGTAGCGGTCACATCGTCCCTGTAAGCCCTCCATGTCGGCTTACCACTCTTGAGATGACACATTTTTTCTTTGACGTTAAAGGTGAAGTGGGTGCAGTTCGCAATTCCTTTGCAGTCTTGTTGACAAGCTTCAACCGAGCTTGCGCCTTTATGCGTGATGTTTGCTGTCGTCGAGCCAATCCCTTTCCTGTAACACCCACCTGGTTCGGCGAATGCATCAGATCCCTCAGGAAGCGGACAGTCCTTCCGAACCGTTATCTCGTCGCTGCTTCCCACGAGTTTCGGCGAGTAGTTCATCTTGAGATTGCACATCTTCGACTTCTTGGTGTAAGTAATCATTGTGCAGTTCGATGTCTCGCGACATCTCTTCTGGCACTCCTTCACCGAATCGAAAACTGATCCATCATCAAGTTCCATCTGAAGCCGCAAAACATTGTACTCGGTGGTGGTGTTACCAGGCCAGAAACAGTCATCACCGACGGTGGACGAGTGCTCGTGGACAGCTCTGAGGCCGCTTTGAACCATGGAAACTTCCTCTGACTCTTGGAATCCAGAGCCCTGCTGCTGCTCCTGCAGTAGCAGGTGACGGCCCTCCTGGCGAAACGCGTCGACCTGAGCCAGCATAAAACCCACCAGTACCAGCGGCTCTATGGCCTTCCTATACCGGCAGAACACAGAGGAAAAGCTCTCCATGCTGGGAAGAAGGGGGGAAGTCAAACAAAAAGGAGGAGGGTAGTTAGTGTAAATAAAAACAAGTAAGAAGAGCACCCCTGCCCGCCAATATGGTAGCTGGCGGTCGCGTGGCTGTTGCGTTGAGGATCCGTGGGGGGGAGGTGCTGCTCGCGGTTGCAGCTAGTTGCCGCGCTGCCTCCGGGTGAGCGCTGCTCGTACCGATAGCACTCGAGCTGAGTTGTACAATCACCGCTAACCAGGTAGCAAGCTATAGCCGTGGTGAGCCCGGTGGGAAACCACTGGATCTTTCCCGCGACCATCCCCCGATACGAACTTCGGAGCTCCGGCTTACTGCGGCTCCCTAGGGCTACCACTCTCCGTCAAGCAACAACACCTGCTAGCGCTCAGTTAGGTCGGCCAAAACTGTAGCCACGTTCTTCGTGGTTGTGCGTTGTCCCCGGCGGCAAAAAATTGCTGCTGCGTTACCTCGGGCGTGTCCCCTTGATAGCTGCTGGTGTCCCCTCGATAGCTTCCCTGGAGGTAGCCGGTGCAGGATTACTATCATTAGTATTTGCTATGACTCCTGACCGATGCGTGGGTAGCGCACCGATGACCATTTTGGGAGACGCTGTAGCTACCAGTGTGTGGATCCATCTTCGCTTAGGGGGTGTTGACTCACTTCTCTCCGCTTGCTGGCGCATTGTACAAAGCGTAGGATACGGACAGAGCAAAGATGATTCTGTCTGACACGATCTGGTAGTCATCGTACAACCCCGTGTGCCAGCTCAGGGCAGTATTCCGTAGCGTCCCCAGGAGCGGCCAGCGTGGAGTTCAGTTTGCGGCGTCTGTATCATTAGGGGAGTCGTTTCTTTGTTTACTTGTAATTCTCCGTGCATCTCAATAGTGCAGACTGCGTCGTGCAAGAACGTGCACACCTTTCCGCCCATTCAAGTACCCTACGGGGACGGCAGCTGTGGTGTAGACTACGGAGAGCGAGGAAAACAATGAACAAAGCGGCAGTCCTTCCCTCGCTCTTCGGGTGTTTGCTGCTGCAGTACACTCGCTGCCTACTAGGGATGCGATCTAGGGTCATGACAACTAGAGTTGGACGTCCTTTCTACAAAACCGGTGACTGCTGTATTCTTTAGTCTTCTTTTCGGTTGTATTGAAAGCAACACTCATCCCCCCAAGGTAGTTGTAGAGTTACAGGAAAGCACTAGGCGCGGGCCGCACCTGCGTGACTGCATCTACATGCTGGGTGTGCTCGCGCATCCAAGCAGGTGAGGATTCAGACCTTCTTACCAGATGTGTTACAGCTTATGCAGACACGCAAGGGCGCGGTGCAGCCGATATCTTAGTGGATTGAGGCCAGGCGTGTCAACTTTTAGAGACAAGAGTGGGGGCCCTCCTCCCTTTTTTGTCCCTCCCTGCTACTTCTCGACCTTCATCTCGGGCACCGTCAACGTCACGGCTGAAAAGACACGGGGGAGGTTTCTGACGCGTGCTGCCTGCGACAGCACAGCCGGAACGCGTTTTGCCCATCGACACATGTGCAATAGAAGGGAGGAGTCTGTCTTAATGTCTCTATCTACCTGAAGGTAATTACTTGCGAATTGTTTACTTGCCGCTGTGGCTTCACCAACCTGTCCAGATGCATACATCTGGGTGTCGGTCTATAACTACCTGTCTGTATGTAGCTACATATGCCTGTGCATCCGTATCTATCTACGCGTCAATCTTTCTACACCTGGCATCCCTTTCTGTATATCTGTATCCCTGTATCTGTACCTAGCTACTCATGTCTCGCTGCATGTCTATGCCCATACCTGTGCACTGTCTGTCGTTTCTGTTTTGACCTACCTACACGTGTCTCTCTGTATCGATCTGCATCTACCTGTGACTATTCATCTATCTGTACACACCTATCTGCATTCATCAATCTGTGTCTGCCTGTCTACATCCATCTACCGTAGCCATCTGTTCATATCAGTCTACCCCCACCTATCTGCAATATGCACATATGTTTGTCTGCCTGTCTATATGTATCACCATATCTCCACGCATCTGTTCTTTTCTCTGTCTATCTATGTGCAACAATTATCCTTCTTGCACTCGTCTGGCAAACTCCAACCGAGTTCGTACTTTCATATGTGATGCCGGCTGTCGTCGAGTTAATGTCCCTTTCAACACTCACCTGGTTGGCTGAGCGCAGCAAATCCCGGCGCGAGGTCACAATGCTTCCCAATTGTTAGTTCGCCGGTGCTTCCTTCGGGTCTCGGGAAGTAGTTATCCTAGAATCGCTCATCTTGCCCCTTTTGGTGTACGTAATATCGTGCAACACGATGTCTTGCGGCACTTCCTGTGGCACTCCTTTGCCGACTCCGTTACCGACCCGGCGCGGACTTCCTTTTGAAGCCGTAGAGCATGTAGTCGGTGGTGGTGCTATCAGGCTAGAATCGCTCGTCGCCAACCGAAAGACGGGGTTTCCCCACGTCGAAACCGCTCTATGCCACTGGAATATCCGAGGCTCTTGAAAACCGGGGCGTAGCTGGTGTTCCTGCAACAGCAGGCAATGGCTCCCGTGACGGCAGCTGCTGACCGGAACGTGAATAGCAACTGTCAGCGCCACCAGTACCAAGGCTGGTGTGTAGGAAAACAGACGAGACTGTTTCCCAATTTCCCTCTCCCTACTGAGGAAAACGGAAATCGGAAAACCAACCGTGCATGACGAAAGAGAAAATGAGAACTGAGGAAATGAGCAAGCTGAATCTTTGCATGCCATCATACCTGGCGAGCAACCGTGCGTCGATCCCAAGAGTCGTCGATACATATGCCCCGGGTGGACCCGACCTAGCAGCCACAGCTCTTCGCTCCCGGACGGGCTGGCTCTCCTGAGTGAGAGCCGCGTTGACCCGGGCGAGGGGCGTGGGGTCTCCTGGAATTACCTCTAATAGCTGGCCAGGTCTGACCCCCCCAGTGGTCGCTGGCAACCACTCGACAAGTACCAACTAGCGACAGGCTCCCCCACTCCTCTGGCTGCTTCGGCTGTAACCACTCCGAGTTCACACGAGTATCAGGGAGCACCGCTGCCGCTCAGCTACTTCTAGATGGATGTCCTACCCGCCTTCCTCCTACATGGTGTGCGTTTGCATGCAACACGTTGCTTTGTCGCGTGCGGAGAGCTTTGCTCTGGCGCTGCCTTTGTCGCGTGGATGACTTCGCTACACAAAACGGCTCATCACCGTAGTTGCCAACTGATGCTCAGCGGAGTACTGATGATAATTTGAGAGACGCCGGAGCAACTAACGCGTGGTTTCGTCGTTGCTCGGGGTTTGTAGCGTTTCCTCTCTTTGCTTGGTTGTCCTTGTACAAAGCGTGACACAGCAGGAAAACTGACTCTGGCTGACACGGTTCAGTTGTCGTCGTACACCCTCGTGCCAGGGTTTCGCACAGCAGTCATCAGCAATCCCAAGAGCCACCGGCCTAACGTCGTGCCGGTCAGCAAATCTTTTCTCCTCCGTGGTGTGAATGTCCACTCTAGTGACAGCAGGCGATACTGTGGTGAAAGCGGCGGTCATTAGCCTTCTCTTCCCTAGTTCAGCTGCTTCGCTGCTCGCGCTGCCTGCTAAGAGTGCAGCGTAGAGAAGGTGGTGAGCACTTCGCTGACCTCTTCAGTCTTGTGTAGAGTAAGCTTCACTTTTAGAATGGTGCTTTGTTATATTTTTGCAGTCTTCATTTCGGTTCCAAGCGGACCTGCGCCTGTCCCCTCGAGGTGTTTGCTGTAGAGGAAAGCAGTAAGTCCTCTTGTGCGTGAGCATCCGAGCAGGCGAAGGGTTGGACTTCTGTACTCAGTGCATAACAATGCGAACACGCAAGGGCATGGCACGGACTGTGGCTTACAGGTTAAAGTTTTTCACCGTAGCGCTCTTTCAGAACGCATATGTACAAGCGACGTAGGGGAATTTTCTGACCAGCTGGCGACAGTTCACCGTGTTCGTTTTGTTGAACACAAGTGACGGCGGTGAATGTGGCTTGCCTGAGGCGGAAACGCAAGAAAGGGACAGACAGGAAGTCCTAAGCGGGACGACGCTATCCTTCTTCAACCACTGCAGAGACAAGCACTAATTTGCTCAGCGCAGTGCATCTCCCTCCCGCTACTGGACAAAGGCGCACGCTATGGGAAGGTGTGTGTACCGAACGCATGAAGACATGGAGTAGGAATGTACAGATATGATCCCATGATCCGTCCACGTTTGAGGTGGCGGAGGGTACGAAGTTCATGTGTAAATCAAAAACGCTGTAAAGGTAGTGCCTCACTAACCAGTTCTTCGCTTCTCATTTTCACGCCTGCCTCAGTGGATTTAGGGAAAATTGCAAACGCACGACGCGGTGTAGAGAGATTTTGCTTATTTGTGTCTTGAGGCTGGAATGCCTGCCGATCCAGTGACGGGATCTTAAACAGAGAGACCAACAGTCCGGTTCTCTTTTCCCGACGCGCAGTGAATTCCATCTCATATCCGCTTCTGCTAACCATCACCATCATCTTTGTCTCTACTTTCATATACCTGTACACACCTATACATACACATATGTGTACATGTGTGTAGGTGTTGCTTGCCCGTTTCCTGTGGCAGCTCGTACACGCCGAAGTTCGTCACACACACGATTCTTCTTTGGACGTTTTCTTAACTTCTGCCGGAAACAAAGAGTGTCTCGCAGCAGCGAGGATCGGATGCGACTTGCGACAGGATCTGCCCTTGATTCAAGCCTCGTTCCTACTTCTTGTCGGTTCCAGGCTATTCCCTTTTTTCAACTAGAAGGGAAGTCACCAAACTCGACGGTGGTAGAGATAAGGAATCTTCGTTCGAGTGCTACTGACTGTTCTCTTTCCCTTCACAAACTGTATTTTTTGGTCAGTGTATTCGTGCATGCGAGGCGGAAAGAACTACTTTAGAGGACGTGTACATCTACCTTGGGCCGGAGTACCTGCCCGGCTCTGCAGATGGTCCTTCATGTGTCATATGAATGTGAAAAAGGAAACCGACAACTCGCTATTGTCCTTGTGATCTCCTTGACGTTTGCGTTACCGCCTGCTTCGATGCATAAGTTGTGTGTTGTAGCCGCCCCCCTTACCCCAAAGGACAGAGCGCATGCCTGGGTATTAGAGCAGTGACTCTCGAGTTCGAGACCGTAGAGAGAGCGACTCTTTTCTGTTGGCTAGGAGCGAAGCAGTCAGAAGAAACGGACGCTTAAAAAGACTCGTTGGTTCTAGAAATCGAGGACGTCATAAGGTCGATCATCCTGGAGTCCACTCCTATAAACCCGGCGATTTTATCCCTTACAGCAAGCAATATTCAACGTAACACACGGCTCCGTTTCAGATGACTTGACTCTTCCTGTTGACTGACCTTTCTTTTTGTTTCTCTATTCCTTTCTTAATCCTGCTGGACCTCTCCACTCATCTTCTCGTCCGCTTTTCCGTTCGCAAGCGATAGTTCCATTTCCGTTCAAAAGCCATAGTTCCTTTCCAGCTGACTAAATATTCGACGGGTAGGGACAGCTGGTACTTCTACGACTAGCTAACCACCCCAAAGCAGTAGTCACTTATCACAGTTCCTCTTACCTTCCCCGGCACCCCCCCTTTCTCTTTCCCTTTTGCCGGTGTGGCTTTCCCATCGTGGCTACCTCGATGCCGAGGAAATCGACATGAATGAGATCGATGGAAAGTCGATGTTGGGACGATAAAGTTCATTCGACATGCCACGCGACGATCATACAGTCGCCGGCGTTTGATGTTGCTTCTGCTTTTTTTTTTTTCACTTTCCTTCATCGCAAGTCCATCTTGCATGTTCGGCTTGCTTTTCACCACAGTTAGCTCTATTTTTTTTCTTCAGTTTTCCTCTTCGTTTTTTCTTCTCTTTCTCCACATCTCTGGGCCTTGTGCGGTTTCGCATCCCACGGGTACAAGAACTGAACCAACGCTTGCTTGCTTGCACACGACCACCCGTCACTCTTTGTTACGGATTTTCTGTTCGCCTTCTTTGCAGATCTCCCACCCAAGCAAGACCTTCTTAGAAATACTAACAAGACTTTACGCACTCTTCTGGGAAGAGACTTCTGAGAATCACTTCAGTGTGTCTATGTTTCTTTCTCCTGTATAGATGAATGATTCCATCTTCCTTCCTTCATCGCGCCATCTCCGCTTTCTCTTTTTGAGTATTCTTCTGCGCCTCGCACGCAGATGGCGAGGGCAGCTTCTGTGTCATCTTCTTCAAGCACACCGTCGGTTTCCTCTCCATTACCGATTTCCCGGCCCTTTCCGCGAGCAGATATCAACCTCGACACACTCCTCCGTGGGTCTCTCCTTCCTCTTTGAAAGAAGGCGCGTCCCAGCCTTCCAGAAGTGAAGGACAAAGAAGGCATATGATCAGGAAGAAGAGGAAGAAGGAAACACAAGTTCATCGGCGTTTTCACATTGTTCTCTCAAGGAATTCCACTATTTCTTGTGGCGAGTCTTTCCACCTTTCCCTCCTCCTTTGTTTCTGTCGCGAGGGTATGTGATGTGTATCGTGTTTTCTTCTTTCTTTGATGCCCTACACCGCTTACAGTAGAGACCACACCGTTTCGAAGTTCTCTTGATCTGCTCCACTTTCCTGGGTCCATGCGCAGTCAAGTTGTTCTCCTCTCCTATATAAAAAATCTCCTTTCTTGGAGCTCCCCGATTCTTTTATCGACTATCTTATGGTTTTCCTTTCCGTGAAAAGTCTCTTTTATGCACTCCTTATTTTCTTTCTTTTTCTCCTTGTTGGTTGTCGTCTTCTGTTCTTTGTTATTTCGTCCTTTCCTACCTTCTCAAGAAGAGATTTTTCTCTATCGCTCCCCCGATCCAGATCTGCGAACGACGTCGATTCTTCTGAAGATATGCGTCTTCTTTAAGGACGGAGAGGTTGGACTCAGGGAGACTGTTTAATGAAGAAAATCCTACCCCCTTTCATTATACAATCTTCGCGGAACAGCCCTCCGTTAAGGCGTAGAGGAAGGTGCCTTAACTACTTCACCCCCATCTCCGCGGGGAAAAGTGCCGATAGATACCTAGTGCGGACATGATAGCCGTTCTACGATTCCTCCCGGTCTTTGTTTCTCTGCGGCAGCTCCCTTTATCGTCGCAATCTTTCTTACTCTTTCGCACCAGTCTATCTCTTCCTCTCTGTCTACGTAACTATGTACATTCTTTCTGATTCTTTCTTAGGTTTGAGACGAAAACCTTCCTCTCTCTATATATGTCGCTTTTCTTCCTTTCTGCCGTCTGCAGCAGCTTCTTTCAGCATTTTTTTTCTCTCTTTCTTTTCGAAGCGGAGACTCCACCACCCTCTTCAGTAAGACAAGTGGAATGATTGCTTCAGGCAACTCTCTTTCTTTCCTTTCTCCAACAAGAGAGTAAGAAGAAGGAATGACTGGCAAATAAAGCTGTCTTACTTCTTTATGGATTCGGGAGTCAAGTCTCTCGTCACTGACCTTTGGGGAGAGGCCCCCTGTATCATGCCCTGAAAACTCAGGTGTCTGTTCTCTCGAAAAGATCAGACCTTTCTCGGTTGTCTTTATAGAAGAACAAAAGAGAGGGATGACACATTGGATATGTACAGAATAAGTCCTCTCGAAGCTTTTCTGAGTCTTCGTATCTTCCGTACTCTTCATCGACATCACTCTTGACGGAGTGTTTGCCAGATGTACATACCTCTCTCTCTCTTTTTCTCTTACCCCATGTTTACTGAATAAGTTCCTTTCTTTGATACGGTTCTTTCGCGGCCGTCCCTTCTTATTTGAACTGCCCCCTGGAAGGCCAGAAAACTTTCACCAGCATAGGGGCGCCACTTCCACGAATTCCTCCGTTCATGGCCTTCTTCTTTTTTGTGGACTCCTTCTGTCTTTCTCCTTCACTGGGGTGAGGTCTTGTCAAAAATCTTCCTTTTCTGACGAGGAGGTGTCTGACTCGAGGCGAAGACAGGCAGGGTGTATTTTGTTAAGAGACAGACCAAGAGGAAGAAGAAGAGGAAGTGAAAGAAAAGCCGACCACACACCAGAAGGCTACGGTCTAGAACGGGTGGATTTCGGCGCTACAAAAGACATCAAAGAAAACGAGATAGAAAAGGAGAACACGAAATACTAGAAGCAAACAAGCAAGCAAGCACATCGGAGAATCACTTCTTTGTTCATGAACAGAGGACGTCTTCTGCTTGGGATACAGACACGCTTTTCCGTGTCTAGTTCTATTTCTGTAACCTGTCTACTTGTTAGTCACCACAATGTCGTACATGGACAGTGACGTGGAAGCGTCGCCTGAGATGCTCCAGCAATACAAGAAGGCTATCGAGCTGTCGAAACAAGAAGATTACACAGAGTAAGGATTGCCTTCTTTCTTTCTTTCTTTCTCGTGAACTATGTCTACAAAGAACTGTCCATGATGAAGGGTGTCGTTTCAAAGCGACTCCCTGTACACATACGCATACATGAGTGCGTAATGTGACACGAGGAGTACGATATCTGTCTGCCCTCCTGCTGCTGCTGCTTCTTCACTAATCTACGTATGCGCACCAGAGCATATGCATGCACTCAAGTAGCATGCAGTATATATGTAGGTAGACAACCGATGTGCGTGAATGTATGTTTAAAGATCCAAAGGTGCATGATTGAGTGGACTATATAGCTGCTGACACTTCCGCCAGCTGCTATGTGGTGTCTGGCACCCCTTTGTTTCGTCGTCGCCTTCTTCACACTGCCGAAGAAGGCCGAACAACCGCATGTATATCTTTCTTTCTTCAGTTTCCTGTCTTTTCTTCCTGAAGCACAGAGATGACATGTAATTAGAGAGATAAAAGCCATTTCTTAATCTCGCACGTCTCTCTTTTTCTCTCCTGGTTGACTGGATCTCCCTGGACGGAGTGGCGTTCTGGTAGCACGTGTATATATGGATATACATACGAATGTGTATGCTTGTCCATGGAAATAAAATTGTATATAGGTCACCCATGCTTCTTACACTCATAGCCAAGGTTTCTCTTTTTCTATTTCTATATATACTTGCGAAAGTATATGCATGCGTATACATAGAGATTCGTACAAAGATGCGGCAGACGTGTTTATGTATGGTCGCAGGTGGTCGCGTTGTTGTTACCGTCTGTCTGCATGCACGTATGTATGTGCGTATGTATAGAGATACATACGTGTGTCTAAAAGCCTGTCTCCCCATGTCTACAGCATACACAGATACATGGATGTCTGAAGCAGGTGTTACGTTTTATGGTGGTGCAGGTTCAACCGCGTCGGTTTTATTCGATCGTTGGGAAAGAACAAGGATGATGAAGAAGTCCTCCTTGTCACTCTTTGCTTTCTCACGGGAGCTCCCGACCAGCTGTCAAAAGCCTTGTAAGCTTTCGTTTTTCTTCTTTCTGTTCTTCTTACCGCCATGATGGAAATAGCCATAGCAGTAGCAGCAGTAGCAGAAGACGGGGAAGAATGGGCTCGGACTGTATGCACGTGAAGATATGTAAAGGCTCTCCAAGAGGTGTGTAGGCAGAAGAGCATCGGCCAACCAGTCACCGGACATCGAACTATGTATTTTCTCAGGTGTTTGTTCTGATCGTTTCGAAGAGTTGTTTCTAGTTAATTCACGCTGTCCTTGAGAAATGAGAACGTTTATGGAGGTGCCGTTTCACCTGTATGTTTGGCTGGGTGTTGAGTTGTTTGTGTTTTCAGTCCGGGTGGCAGCTGTGTAGTCATCGCGATGTATGTACACCTCGTTGTCAACTAGACAAGGCGTTTTTTTTCTCAGGAGCGGATTTCATTGCGCTTGGGTGCGTAGTGTCTATAGACTGTGTAGACAAGAGAAAACGGAGAGAAGGTGTCTGGTTTTTGATGCGTGTAGTCTATGGGAAGTGCCCGCGGCTTTCGGCTTATATGCGGAGATTGTTCGACGGTGGAGTTTCTTAGCGTTGTGTCGGTCTTTTTTCTTCTTTTGCAGGCGGTATGGGCAGGCCAAGCTTCATTCAATGGAGGACAAGCCGTTTGTTGTGATCTTCGCTTTGACGATCACAAACTGGCTTACTGATGCTGCCTCAACGCTAGTCAAGCAGTGTACGTACACCTCATGAGAGGAACTAAGACACCAAAATTCCCGTCCGAGGAAATCCAGGGATGGCTCAACTTCTTCTGCCCTAGCTCAAGGAGAGAAACGGTGTTTTCATTATGTCTTGGTTTTAGTAAAACGCTCGTTTTTAGATGATGTGAGAATGTCTTTCCCCGATGGGTTTCACCTCATGTGTGCAGGTGCGTTTACATGGATGCGTGCGTATGGGGTATGGCCATAGTTAAACCCCTTATTTCGTTGAGATACGTCTCTTTAACGAAGGTCGGTTGAGGCGTACATAAGAGATGTCTTCGCTGGCGGTAGATACAAGTTTCGGTTCGTGCGAAGTTGGTCTATCTGTCTATGTATTCTTTATCTACTATCTATGCTTTCTCTTTCTCTTCTCTGCCTAGTTCTTTAGTCGTCAAATTTACGTACGACAATCCAGGGTGTACCGCTCTCTACTTGTAGTCCTCTAAAGATTCTCATTCATATGGAAGGAGATATATCTTTGTATGCTACGGCTCCTGCCTGTTCAACCTCGAGTCAGTTCTCTTCCTTCTTGACGTGCAGACAGCTCTACATCTACAAAGAGCACGTACATGCTGTATACTTGCTTCGTACGCCGCATTTATGTATATAGTCTTGTATGTACATACATGTGCTGCAGTATTCGCTTTACATATATGCCTGTATAGAGAGGTATATGTATGTCCATCTATACTGTTGGAGAGGCCGCGTGTGGTTCTGGGGTGTCTTTCTTTCTTTTTGTGATGTAGGTTACATCACATTACCTAGGAGTGTGAAGAAGAATTTGAAGAAGATCTATCTCCTTCATTGGTCTCTTACAGGGAAGATGGTCCTAGCAGCTGTCTCCCCTATGATCTCTCCAAAGTTCTGGCAGAAAGTCGTCTATGTTGAGCAGTTATCAGATTTCTTAGCGACCCTCCAAATGCCTGCCTCGGAGGCTCTCTGGTATGTAGAGGTGCACAGACGCCTCCACCTCCACCTCTCTCACTTACAAAATATGCGACATATTTTGTCTCTCTGTTTCTCTCTTTTCTCCCTTCTTCATCTTCTCCGTGCTATCTGTTCGTTCTCTCTATATATGTTTCTGTATATGTCTAGTATCAATTTACCTCGAGATGCATAGTACATACATGTGTATTTCTGAGCACAGGCCGGTACATACATACATAAGCACGAGTGCTTGTCATTCTTCCGCTTACAATCGGAATGGATTACGTCTCTATGTACTTTACTTGCAGAAATTCAAGCGTGGGGAGCAGTGTGTAGCCGTCTTGCCCTGTGTTCCTTGATTTAACAGGGGGAAGACAGCGTAGACACGTTGAGCTATTGTGGAACCCCCCTGGGTCGACAAGATAGACACAGTCCCCTCTTCTCGAGGCTTCTCATCGTAGACCTCACGACCTGTCTCAGTCTTTCTTCTGTTACGATGTGTTGCCCTTCGACTCTTTACGGTGCCACGACTAACGATATCCAGACGGGAATTCATCTAAAACATCTCTTTTTCACCAGATATATCCAGCAAAGTCATACATATATATAGCTGTAAAGCTCCGGGTAAACACGGATGTTTGATTGTGTATGTATTCTCTAGGGGGTCATTTGTGTGTGTCCTTCGTACACATTCTACACGGTCTCTTCTTCAGTCTTAGTGTATCGCCCCTCTCCAGAGATGGCTAGATAGCTTCAAAGCTTCATACGAGCGTACTCTGTATCTTGATAAGTCTCGAGATCTACGCACGCGTACCTCATGCTGCTGCTCCTCCTGCTCCTCCTCTTCCTTCTCCGTTATCTCTGCTTCTTATCTCCCTTTACTTCTCTTCGTTTTCTTCTCTCGGTCCAACTCTACTGCACAGCGGACCTTCATTCACCCGGCAGGCATCCACACTCTCTGCACTTTCATCTCTATTCAGTGTTTTATGTCGACACCCGACATAGTGGGTGACGCGCTTCCTCTACTATTTTCTCCACACCGGTCCCTCCGGTTTTTTCCTTTGCCACTGCTTTCCTGTCTCGAGTATATGCCTTCCGTTATGTATGTATATCTGTGTCTTCTATTTCTGTGTTGCCTGTGTCTGTGTATGCTAGCAAACTTCCTTATGTTATCCAGCATGAGGAAGAAGAGCGACTTTCACCGGGGGCAGGTCTGACGATCTACGGAAGTAACGTGACGACTCTTAGCGCGCGGATTCCGACCGATGTCGTCAAGCCTTATACTCGGTTACCATCGATCTACGTCGATTTCATCGAGCATCTAACATCAAAGGATGTAATTCAAACAAAAGATTTATTCTTTCTACAGGCCGACTGTGCTTCTCTATATGCCTTCGTCGGAGACATAGATCAAGGAAATCCACAGGCTGAGTGGAGTAACCTACCTGCGCTTGTCAGCGGCTTCCGACTTCTCTTTGATTGCATGCCTGTGCCCTTCTTAGGAGATGGAGCTTATGCAGCCTTCGATGCCCTCACAAGTACGTCCAAGCATTCGATAACACCAGGAAGAGGCTCTCTCTTTCTAGAGATACAGATACACTTAAACAACGATGAATTAGTCGTATCCTACTCTCTGTCTCTCATCCTCTCTCGATCCGGAAATCCTGCTTTCTCTATCTGTCTATAATATATATGTGCACACGTGGAATGTACACCCGGGTGTATACGTGTGTGATGTGTACGCGGATGATTTCCAGTAGCTTACAAGAACCGTCGGGATGTGCTGAAGGCAGACCATAGCTAGCCTCCTTATGTGCAGCAAGATCTCCATTTTCTCTTTCTCTTGTTCGCTCGGTGTGCTTGTGTGTAGAGGCAAGTACAAAGCCTGACAGTGCAAAGCTTCAAGCAACGCTTCAGCAGGTAGGCGCCTTTCAATTACATACACTCCGTACTCCTTTTCTTTGAGTTCTCCATTCTTCCTTCTCTTCTGAATCGTCTTCTTTTGCCTTTCTGGCGTCGACCATTTCATTCTCTCCGTGAACTTATAGAGCTTTTACTACGCGTAATAACGCGGCAGTCAATCACATCCATCATACGTGTCTACTGCTTTCTATTGGGGAAACAGTAGTACAAGCATCCGAAGGGAAGTAGGTGGGATCAATACGGAAAGAAGGATCTACCTAGACATCGATAGACCTTTTGACGTACAACAGGTCAGGCAACTTTTTATCTGTTGCTTGCCTATGCATCTATCTAGCTGTTTCTGCGTGGTGTTAGAGTATACATAGGTCGTTCTGGATCTACTACATACCTATGGGCAGAGTCCCTCTGAATATGGGCATAAGCGTAGACACGCCCGCACATGCTTGTCGCTGTTTCTTTTTCTTCGTCTTGTCTCAAGTGATTCCGCAGGCAGTGTATGTAAGTATTTTTGAATGTGTAGACGCGCTGAGGGGGGAGCTAATACACAAAGAAAAGAACACCTTCCAAAAGTGCTCTTTGGCTCAGGACGTCCACATGTAGATAGTCTCCTCGTAGAAAACTAGTAGATTGAGACGTTTCTGTTCTCGTCGCTTGTCATTTTCGTACGTTGTCACACCTCCTGCAGATATCTACATGTATATCTGTATAGTTCTATGACGGTCTGCATGAACTTCCCTGACAGTGTTGCTCAGATCTCAGTAGTCAGACAGGCCGTCCCTCGCGCTCACAACCTACCCGCATACACGTATATATATATATATATACATACATACATATATCTACATACATTATGTACGCAGGACAGTTTCGACTAAGCCAAGGTTCCATGCGCAGTTACTAGTTCCGACCATATTTTCCGAGCATTCGCCTTCATATATATACATATATATGTATATATGTATGTGCATATAGATACATATATGTCGATTGTGTACACTTGCTTCAGGTGTATGGGTCGCTGTCGTTGGGAGAGCAGGAGTCATTCTCGGTAGGTTTTGCTTTTCAGCATCTTTTGTCTTTCACTCGGATACCTTCGCGTGCTCACGTGTGTTCTGGAAGGATTTGTTAATACTCTCAGCATTCATCTAGTTCAGTGTAGCTCTTCATATATGAGCGTAGACGAGAGAGTGCCCCCGTGGACATGTAGCATGTATCATGCGGATGTTAACACAAGAGAAGAGTGAAGTCGGATAACCCGGGAAGCAGTCGCCCGGTGATCTCCTCCAAGCCTTTTGTGGGGCCTGTCCGTGAGACGTTACCTCTTGCTTCCTGGTGGTTTTCTCCGATGTGAATTTCGCAACTTCAGTTAATATTGAGTGCCTCCTCACTTAGCCGCCTGGGAGCAGCTTGATTGGCTTCATGCGAGGTGTATATACACTTGGAACTATCTTTGGAGGTGCATGCACTTTATTGGCAAGAGTACCCTGGAGGGAGAGAACACGACGTGGAGGATGTTGCGAAGGTGGCGAGTAGTAGTGAATAGGAGAGCGAAATAGGAGACGAAGATTAAGCTTTTTCTCGCTTTTTCTGTTGTAACGTACTGTACTGGAGTGCATGCACATTTGTAATGTCTGGATGTGTACCTGGTGCGTGCAGTATATTATGAACGCCTTCAAGACGATTTCTGCCGAATCTGCCAAGAATGGAGTAAGCTTCGGTCACATTCGTCCGAAAGCAAGTCATGGCTGTGTTTTCACATGATGAATATGTCAGCATGTGAGTCGAGGAAACTGTGTGTTTTTGTATGCATCGGTGCTAACATAGAATCACATGCAATCCATAGAAACACGTGAGTGTACAGAAGGAGAATGCCTATACGCACAGACTAGGTAGGTTCGAATGCAGGCAGCCATGAATTCTTGTTCCCTGATCAGAAGTTCGACGTATCTTTATATACGTTGACGTATGTGCGTGTGTGCTTTCCGGGTTTACACCGCCGAGCCTTCATAGTCTTTGTGTGCGTCCGGCTTCTTTCTCTCCGGTCTACAGATGACTTCCACGAAGATTGCTGAGGTTTTTGCTGCCTCCTTCTGTCGCCCGCCTACTAAGCCCGACGCTCAAATTCCTATCGTTAGTCATGTAAGCGGCGTGCCAACACACTGTCTTCTCACGTATCTATTCATACCTCCATGGCTTGACCCGACCACGGAAAGACACCGCCGTCCTGGAGATGCAACTTTTTGCTTACTAGCTTTGCCTATTTCCCTACTATCAGAAGCATCTGTATAGCGCTCTCTTTCCCTGTATGAATTCGGTACGTCTACCCGGCAGTGTTTGAAGGTATCCTCCCTCGGCTTGCCATCTGCCGGTGGTTGTACATATCTTCTTCGTACAAGGGCGAAGTCTATCTATCTGTCTATGCCTCTCGAGTCTCCTCCATGTTTCCCCGTGTATGTATTTGCCTGTGTATGGTACATTCTTTCTTTGTAGTCTTCTCCGTGGTGTGGTCCTTTTCCATGGCTTTTTTCTTTCTTTCTTTTGCAACGTCATCTGTGCGCCCAGCTAGCTGTCGAGGCTCTAGCTTTGGGAATAGAACATCCTGAGTGGTTCCAGCCATCTAAAACGGCTGCCAGCGCCAAGGCCGGCGGGGTGGCAGCAGCCCCAGCGAAGAAGAAGAGGCCCGGCGACTCGTCCTCATCTTCATCTTCGTCGGAAGAATCTTCTGAGGAGGAAGAAGAAGATGAAGAGGAAGAAGAAGATGAAAAGCCGAAACCAAATGCGACTGTTAAAGTTACTCCTCCAGCTAAACAAGGGACAACTAACGTAGCTGCAAAGTCCGCCGCTCCTGCGGCGAAGGCCGCTGCTGCCGCGCCCCCGAAAAAGCAGCCGTCAAGTATGTTATAACACGTAAACGTACACGTGCATATATGTCTCTATACATGTATATGTATGCTAATGCCGTAAACTGTGTATACTTTGTTAGGGATGTAGATTGCAGACAGATGTCTGGCTGTGTGTGGGAGTGCATAGGTATGTGTGTTGGACTTAATAGACAGACACGTATGTGTTTCCATACGTAGGTATACATTTGTTCGCGTATGCACGGTTGAGTATGGGGTGCTGGTTCTCTCTGTCATTCTATTCAAACAGAGTGAATGAGCTCTTAGCTTCCGAAACACTTATGTGAAGGCCTGTAGAGAGATATACCATTCGTGCTAGCTAGCAATCTCTCCTCCGTATCTGTGCAGTAGTGCGCAAGTTCTGTACGCACCTGTCGTGTATCCTGCTACGTACACATATTGAAGAAGGGCCTGTGCGAGGTATCTCATGAGAGGTTGTCTGTCTGGCTCCTCTATATGTTCAGAGAAACGCGAAAGCTCAAGTGAAGAAGAATCTTCTTCGGAGGAGGAGGATTCGGATGAAGACGATGACGAGGAAGATGATGAATGAGAGAAAGATGTTCATTCGGGTCAATATTCTCTTTCATTTGCATGCGTTGTGTCTCCATCTTTTTCTTACCCATATTTTTCTCGAACAAGTCATATCCTTCTCTCTTCTCCGGGAAAGAAAAACGACTCAGTTACTATCATGCCCTACTGCATACACATGCCTTTCCATATACATAGCTTTCTCGATATGTGACATCTCTTCTCTGTATAAATCTATCTATACTTGTATACACTACCGGGTGGCGTGGATATACACTCAAAATACATCTCTAAGTACGCCGTGCGTCTCGAAGAATATACAAGATAGATAGCAGGGATGAGAAAGTCATAGAGGATCATCACCCTGCGTGCNNGCACGCAGGGTGATGATCCTCTACGTGGTGTCCGCCTTTTTGTCTCCCTCTGTCTCCTGCCTTCAACTAAAGATGTTTCGAAGTGAACGTTTGATAACTCATCATCTCTCTGGTTGGTTTTTTCACAAGGAAGGTGTCACACTCCTTCTAGAACATGTCTCTTCTGTCTGGGACGGTCTCTATGACGTGTCACCTCTCGTACTGTACATTCACTCTTAAGGGTGCGTCAGAAATTGTATAGACAGAGGAAAGGACAAGGCACTTCCTACACTTTCTTCAACCTCTCCTCCTCCACCTCAGTTTTGTTGTCTTGTACACTTCATTCTTACCGTTCAGCTCCTCGGGGGATGAAAACTGGCTACGTATCTATCTCTCTATCCTTTCTTTCAAGACCAATTTTACGTTAGACTGCGATGAAGAGATGACGTTGTGACAAGACGTCAAGACTGGTTGCCTCGGCGTTATTTTGCTCCCTGTTTGTATCCCCACAACACCAACGCAGCGCAAGTGATTTTTGAGACAGAGCGGGCGGGCAGGCGGGATCTGTCCGTCTCATTTCTATCTGTCTGTCTGTGTGTGTATGTGTATATAAAGTGGGGGTGATTTTCTCTTCTCTACACGTGGGAAAGATAGGCGAGTATTTTTGGACACCGGGAAGAAGAGATTCTTTCTTTCTTTCTTCATTTCTCCTCTTCTTCCATTTGTTTCTGAACCTTTCTTTCCTTCACTTTTGTGTCTTGTCTGTTCGGAGAGGTGTAGCGACACCACCTGATGTCTTTCTCTCGCGCGCCTTCGTCGCTCTTTGTGATTCAACTGTTCCACTTTTTGGAGAGATGAACGTCCCTTCAGTTGTGCCATAGCTAGCTAGCTGGTTAGCGAGAGAGCGCGTTCTAAAGTGAAGGCACGAGAGAAAATCCAGGACAAGTTTTTGTTTTTTTCTTGGGGGCTCCCGTGCAGCAAAATGTCTCTCCGTTCGTTTTTTTTTATATCTTGTTGTTTGCGCTTTGTTGGGAAGTCGTGTCACTGCATATAGGATACATCTATCATCTCTTCCAGAAAAGATGGTTTGTTCTACTGTCTTCGATCTTAAGAGGAAGGACGTCTACATGGTTTATTCTCCCGTTGTGTGCGAGAGCTTAGACACACTCCATCTCCGTGGATGGGGTTTCTTGTTTCCCTTGTTCAGATTCATGGATATGTGTATGTACCGAGATCGTCGACATGCGGTGTTTTCTCTCCCTCTGACTGCGCATGACTTGCAGTCTTTACATCTTGTTTTGCCTAGCCTAACGTGTTTCGCTCGAAACAGCTTAGGTGAAGAGGCATGGGTGTGATGGATGATGTTTGCCGTAGTCTGTGTTGCTCCGTCTGTCGGCTAAGACCGAGTTGTCGTAGAGGCGGTAACACTCTTCGGCTGAGACAAGGTGCCTGGAGTTTTTGATGCAGTTCTTTAGAAGGCGCGAGACTGGTTTCCCCCTCATAAAGAGAAATGAAGTTCACTTGTTCATCTTGGTAGGGGGAGATCAGCCACATGAATGAATCCTTTGTTTTGTTGAGAGGGCTTGGAATTTGGTGAAAGAGACGTAGAGGTGAAATCCTACTGTCATTCAAAGATGCTCTTGTTAAAGGCCGTCATTCTTCTTGTTGGTCCAGGTCTGAAGCCCCATTTCTATCCTGCTAGATATTTTCTTCTTGGCTATGTATATGTATACATGCAGGTCTGTCTATCTGTGTTTATATCCGTATGTCCATCCCTGTATCTCTTTCTGTCCCTCTCTCTCTCGCTTCATAAATGTGCGTATACCTTGTTGATACGAGAGTATCTGGGGTGGTGTTCACGTCCCACCACTTTATGATGGATGAAGAAAGGTTGGATGGCGCAGAAGGCTCCTGTCAAAGAAGGGTGATGGTGGCGCTCGTCGAGGGGATGGATGGCTGTAGAATTGATTTGTCACAAGGAACGCTTGTCGTATGTTTTGAAGATTGTGGACTCAGAAATCCTGACTTTCAAAAGCCCTCTTCCAAACACGCGGAGATGTCTACCTGCTTTCGAATGGGCATGACGACAGTCTCGCAGAGGTTCATGCTCTTTCGTTTCGGCACCTTGTACTGTGTGCAAGATATCGTCTGTTATTACAAGGCATAGATAGGTAGATAGACAGATAAGAGGGTTGAGAAGAGCAAACAGAAGAGACATTCCGCGAGAAAAGAAAAGTAAAGGAAGCGGCGACGCGTAGAATAGCAGTCGAAGGTGTGAGGAGCCAGTCGTCGTCCTCACTCTCCGAACTTTGTCGTGTTACCATAGAACATTTTTTTTGTATCACGAGCCTCTCCACTCCGCGCAGGCCCCACTAGAGATTAGCAAAGTAGCGGGATGACCTCTGCTCGCCATACGTGGTTTAGGGCCTGGGGAGAACAAGAAAATAAAGGAATAACGTAGCAGTGTAGTACAGGGAGGTGAGCACGCGTTTTATATGTAGGGGCAGGAGTGTATGGACTTTCTTGAAATGAAGAATCAGTTGCACCCCTCTATCTGATTTCGTCGCTTGCTAAGAATCGATACGCGGCATTCTTCGTGTGTACCACTCTAGCGAGAGGAGAGAAAATGGATTCTCTTTGGTCTAAAGGGCCAGCAAAACGAACCTTGTCAGGGGGTAATCGGTGGGTAGACAAAATTTGGTACGGTGCTATCTTCAAAAGCACGAAGCCTATTGTTGACTGTCAATCGGGAACACTCCGTGTGTGTCCTACAGAGTCTGTCGATGCAGAATACAACTCCTGATCACTACGAAGCGTCCAATCTGCTGCGGAACTCGTCCCCTCCGTTTCCGACGTGTTATAGATGGGAAGTGCTGGCCGTTGACGTGTACATCAGTATATCTTCAAGGATACATCAGCTGATGCGCATATAACAACCATGGCCAGCCGCCGACGCACTTTATGGCTCCATCAGACTTTAGCCAGAGAAAAAGAGAGGAGGAAGCTGAGGTAGTTGAATCGCTGCAGATGCATTCCACGGGAAAAATGTCTTCGGGGACGTAGCGTTGAATATCACCACGGCTACCACGGCTGCTAGTGCTTACGGGCCGAGACGTGCACGGCGTAGACGCAGAACAGAAGATGCTGGATACGACGTTACCACTGGCGTGTGGATGTGTTTGTGTCCTTGGTTTTACATCGTAACGAAAGAAATCGATCCAGATCATCAAGAATGTCGGTACACCGAGTTCTGTCTACACGGCCCCTTGGCTCACAAAGCTCTAGATTTGTGCATCTCCGTTTTCTAACTCTCAAGAAAAGTGTCTTCCAGTGACAGTCGCTCCGGCACGGTCAGGCAGCATTCTGGCTACACTGGAAGGCCGCGAGATAGCGTGTGAGCAGCTCTCTCGGATCTTCCAGTTACTCTCCAGGGACGCAAAGAAGAACGTGCACGGGTGACTAAGCGCTAAGCCACACCCGCTCCTGCTAGCTCTGCACTTCGGCTGGTGAAAAACGAGCTACTGATTCTACTGCTGTACGTGGATTGTACTTGACTCCTGCAGCTCGCAGGGTCGACTTCTAATTCTACTTCGGAGTGAGCCACCAAACTTGGACACCGATTTCATACGGTCTAGCTTTGTTCCCGTCCAGGACAGCCTTGTTCACCGGCTGTAAAGGCTTTTCGCGAAAGTGGCAGTGGCTGCCGACGCGGCAGCTAGTCAAACAATTCCGCAGGTATACAAATACACGCACACCATAACAACGTTGTCCACGCCTTTTGGTCAGTTTCTCGTCTTCCAGAATGGCCTCCCAGACACACGAACAAACAGACGCAGCGGACACAAGAGTCTGCGGAGACAGCTATGCAGAGAACTCATTCGAGTCACTCATGCAGTTTCAAACTTCGCGCCTATCGAGACAGTCATTTCTCGGCTGTTTCAGTGACCCAGGTACGTCATGCGTGACAGGTGGTCCGTTTTCAAAATTTTTGCGGTCCATTTTCTGGAGATCAGGCAGCCGGCAACGTGACAGAATCTACACACTTCGGAGGTACAGCAAACGAGCCGGTTCTTTAATGCTCTGCATGCTTCTGCCGACAGCACTTGCCATACGCTACCGTTGTTCTTCATGGTTGAGGGCTTGCAGCAGAATGCTTTTTGTCTTCTCAGCGCTTCTGTTTCCTTGGCAGGCATGGGGATGGATCCTCCGCTGCTACACGCTGTGTTCGATCTCCTGAAAAGAGCTGAGACACCTACACAAGATCACCTCTCTGACACGATTTCGACGCAGTCGCTCCTTTCACTGCTACGCAGCGCGGATAATGGCACGGTAGAGTCCGCCGCGTGGGCCGAGAAGCAACTCGAATCGGTCCGAAAAGGTAGGAGAGCAAAGGCGGGGGCGGGGGCCATATTGCCGAAGCGTGCAAGTCACTTCGAGGTTACCTTCGCGGTGGAATTTTGGTCTCCTCGATGTCCTGTCTACCATATTATCGGCAGAAGGGACCTGCTGGTGTAGCCGACAGGATTTCCAGCAGATCGGAACTCTACTGCGGACCTTCCCATAGAGACAAAAGAGTGAAAAGGTTCCACCGGGGTAGAGCTTTCCCACTATCTTTTCTTCCAGCCCACGCGGTGGAAAACGCTTTTCTTTTCCTAGCTGCACACTAAAAGATTAGGTTGCCGACAGTTCCTCCAAATTAAGGTTCTTTCGGACAGGGCAACAAAAAGCTGAGACGGGATGCTTATTTTTCTCGCGCAGGGTGACAGGGAGAAACACTGCTGTGTGCAGATTTCATGCCGCACTGGCACCGCGGGTGTCACGGCGAGCCAACCCACCTGCTCTTACGGCAGTGCTAGTAGAGGCGCAAGGCCCCCGGCGCTTGTTAGATACAAGGACAACTCACGCTTGGCATCTGGCGACAGGTGACCAGTGATTCCTACTGAAAGGGCAGCGGGCAAAGGCAGCACCATCAGAGTACCGGTCCGCCTGAGGTATCCAGAGGGGGAGACCTACTGATGTGGCATGGGCCTTTTGCGCTACCTTCTTTCGTTCAGTTCTCTTGCTGGTGCATGTGCCTGCAGACGTCGAACGGAGAGACAGAAGATGCACTGATCTATTGGCCTTTTTCTCTAATCAGGTCATGCGTCACAGCTTTTTGTCGATATGTGAGAGCGGGTCAGAGCAGTTGAGCCGTGTTGCTGCACCTCCGGAAAAAAGCAGCGCTGAGGCGCTGCGAGACCTCCGCGAGGCGGTGGCAAAACAGTTCGCTAGCGATTTTGGGAAGACAACTGAACAGGCTTCAAGGGTAAGAAAGGGAACGACGCACTGCATCCCTCAGAGAAGTACGCTAACAGGAGTGATACCGCATTCGGTCCACCGGCGTGACTACATCTAGCGTTCACTTCAGCGGCAAAAGTTTTTTCGGTGTGAAGTCGCGGTCTCACCTTGTGCAGTCGCCGATTGATGCCGGGTCACGTTGGAGTAAGATTTCGTGAAACAGCAAGGTGGCTTTTGCACGCTTATACTCCGGAAGCAGGTATATGTGAGAGTTTGTAGTCGGCAGAGTATAACGAATTCGTTTTCCACTTGCGTCTCAGCTTGTTTCGAAAACCTTTACGAATATGATGAAGGAACTGGATGCCGACATCAAGGAGATCCAGCGGAAGGAGCGGGAGGCGAAGCAGATGGCCGAGAAGCAACCAAGACAAGCAGTTGCGATTGCTCCGCGGCTCACCCATGAGACTGTCTGGTACCAAGACTCGTACCGGCATCCCTCGGGGGCGTCAACAAGAAACACTTCGGATCAGCCTCTCACGCAGGAGTATCAGTACATGTACCTACCACCCACTCCCCTGGGCCCGACCTAAGTGTACCCTTTTCCCGTTCTTACCACTAGAAAGGTGGGGAGCAGACGGATGCTGCAGTGGAAAGAATTCTTGGGGCCGCCTGTCGTCCATAATCTCTTCGGCTCAGCCAATCCGCAAGGACTCGCGACTTTTGCTTAGCAGCCTGACGCTGAGAGAGCCTGAAATTAAGGGCTGGGAGCCTCCTTTTGTATGAGGCAAAGCTGCAGTAGTCTCATGAGGCAGAACCGCCACTGCTTCCTTTAGCCACTTGTGATTTTCTCATTTGGCTTCCTTCAATCCGGCCAGTGACCAGGTTCCCGCAGTCTGGGTCGATACCCTTGACGGCCAAAAACTGCGGATGAGGGTTCTTGACTATGTCAAAAGCAGCGTTCTTCTGAGGTGTAGTTAGCTCGAGGACCGACTTTTTTCGGAGGAATGCAACGCTCAGGCATCGTCATGATAACATGAATTCTTGTGGCTCTTGGTTCAGAATTTTTTTCAACTGTTGAAAACCGGAAGTGATACTGTGTGTATGGAGTGAAGTAACCGGGGACTTCAAAAAGCCGATAGGAAGTCTATCGCGGCCCTCCCGAAGTCCTTGGTTGAAAAGAATTTCCGCTTATGTAGTTGGTTACAATAAGAATAGCGCTGGTAGCCGCGCTCACTTATGATTTGATCTAAGAGTTTGTCGGCTTTCTCTGTCCGAAGAGTAAAACCGCTCTTCGGCTTGCCTGCACCGCCATGGTGACCGTGCCTACCATCTCCGCCTCCGGGACTTGAAGCAGTGAAAGTCCCTCTTGATCCAATCTGATGCATGTTATCACCGCGCTTTTCCTATAATTGCTGAGGTTGACCGTCTCCGCGTGCTGAAACATCGCTAGCTTTGCTGTGCTTTCTCGGTTGAACACCGGGCAGCCGTGGGACGGTATGCTTTGTGTCGGCAGAGCTTCGTCCATCTAAGGTAGCTGGACCGGTAGATTGCAGGTGTTCTTGTGCCCATCTCTTAGCGCGCAATCAAAGTACGCTGTCGAGCTGTCCCCCTGCTCTTCGGTGCGTTACGATGACCGAAACTGCCCGAGACAAATCGGTTGTATTCGCGAAGGTTTCATCCTCTGATGAAACCCGCAGCACCTGCCACGGGGCTGAGGACGATGAACCGCAGGCTGAGCGCACTCCGGACGCAGCTGACGGCATGGCGGTCTCGGAACTGACTCTAAATCTTTTGGCCGTTCTTCGAGTACGGTTGTTGGGGAGCGTTCACACGTGTAAAGTTCTCTATGAGCCTCGCCTCTTGTCTGCCCAGATGTCTGCGCTGCCTCGGGAACTTTCCCTCGCTTTCTGAGACTGCGTGAGGCCATTTCCCAAGGCCCCCGGGTATTCTGTTTCTTCTTGCACAGTAGCCCGCCGGTCTGCTGGGGGGTTGCATAGTCTGATCAGATCGACCAGTCTCGTACTAGGCTGAACTTGGCAACTTAAGTGAGCCAAGGGCAGCTACCAACAGAGCTGCGCCATCGTGACTGACTCGTTTCTGCACTTCAAGTCCAAGTCCCACACTGTAGTGTCCTTTATGATTATCATGTTGGGGATTCTTGTTCACTTGTAGGAGTCCAACCGGAGGCCCGCTGCTGTCTACACGCCTGCCGAAATAGCTGCTGCTTCGGAAAAGGTACGGTCACACCTTGGTGACACTATTTGCTCGCCCTCGACTGTGTTTCTGTAGGCGTGCTAATGCCTCCCAAGTCTTGTCGTTCAGGGCCTTGTTTAGCCGTGTAGTTGTCAGGAGGCAACGGCAGCCTAGTCAGTGGAGGCAGGTTTCACTTTGAAGTCCGGGCAACTTCCCGCCTCGTGGTAGATGAGGGCGACCGGTCTAACGTGATACACGCTCATCCTGGAAGGTAGGGGACTTCTCAGTGTATGTTACTTGCGGAGGAACGAGGAGGCGCAGTTTCTGGCAAAAATCATCCGACATGGAGTGCTGTGGTTAATGGTTAACTGCTACGTACGGTAGGCTGGTAGCGGCACGACAGATGTCGGCAAATGTCTCACCACTCTGCACTGCGATGAAATTCCGCAGGCGCTGGCACAGCACGCCAAGGCTGGCCGGGGGTTGATAACAGTATGCGCCGTCCTCGCCACAATTCTCGGTTTTCTTGCTGGCGGATGCAGTCTGTACTCGGCCATCAAACGTGAGTCTCAAGCAGGAAGTTCCACATCTGACTGCATGTCTCTCCTGGCGAACAAGCTAACAGAAAAGCAATCACATCTAAGTGAACTGCGCCCGGGACAGCAGCCACGTCCCAAGTCAACTTGGAGAGGACTATAGCTCAAGGACGTTGTACATGTTGGCCGAAGGCTTCCGTCAAGCTCAGCATTTTCAGCTCCGGAGGGAGCTGGCTTTCTTCCTTCGGCGTTGTTCCATTCTGCGCAAGTGCACTTTTCGCGTCGGTGGCTTACCGGCGATACGCGGTACCTTGACGGGCAGGCCCCGTACCCTACTTGAGTCGACTTGAGAATTGGTTATAAAGCACTCCGGTCCTTAGTGCTGCTGTTCCTGAGAACCAGAGCATGACTCTGGACACGCTCCAAGCAGTCAGGGCAGCAATTCTTTCTTTCAGCTGCTCCTTTTCAATTACAGGCTGCCCGGATTAGAGGGGGATGAAGGCAGACATGGTCTGTTCCGACTCGTCGCCCGTTTCGGCATCACAGTTACCGAGGATCAGTCGGCCGGTGGAGGTCCATCGTGCCACCTAACCTCTACAGACCTGGAAGAGTTCCCTCTTGTTTCTTCTTGTGACTCGGGTATTTTCAGTCCACGAGGCACCAGTTCTCTTGGTCTCTACACCAGCTCGCTTTCGGCCTGTGGACCAGGCAGGAGAACCTAGCTCCTCAGAGTTTCCTAGAGAATCGCCGCCCGCTTCTGGAGCTGTGCTTTCGTCAAACTATCATCCAGGTGGTGGAGGGCCGATCGGCACCGGGTCTCTACCCGAGAGCATAACAGGGCAAGCTGCAGCGCCGAGAACGATCACACTCTCGATGCTGAACACACTTCCTTTTGAGCAAATCCTTGAGACCTCGTCTGTCATTCTCCGAGTGAGCTCAGAAGAGTTTTGCGGAAAAGGGTCAGTAGGGTGTCTGACGGCTTGTGTGCAGCCGACCTGGTTTTTGCCCGGAGGCTTACCCGGGTACTGTTTAAGACGCCCCGAAGCCATGTCACAGCATCCACAGAATAGTGATCTGTATGGTAGGTTGTATGGCTCCTCCGGGGTGCGGTCTACGACGGAAAACCTGCGCGTGTCCATGGTTTAGTATCTGGCGCCTTTTCTTTTCCAGATGCCGTCTGGACTGGTCGTTTCGGGTTGGAGTGTCCTCGACTTATGACAGGATGATACGGGGCTGCTTTCCTCTGGCGAAAGGCCTAAGGAAGCCGTCTGGATTTCCCGAATTCGTCCGTTTCTTGCCTTTAGATAAGCGAGACCGAAGTTCGCGCGTACCGCGTCTCCACAGTCAGCCGCAATTTTTCAACGAAAACAACGGCCATAGGGTTCATGACTGGGGATACACTTCTTCTACAGTCAGGTAAGCAGTGGTCATGTGCTCATTTTCACATCTGTCGTCCCGGCTTGAAAGTTTTTCTGGTGGGTGAAACGGGAGCAATTCGAGATCCCGGACCGGTCAACAGCTGTATCTTCTCACGCAAAGCTGAGAACGAACATCAGCGATCTCAGTTGCTTGAGAACGAACTTCAGCCACTCCAGAGGCTCAAGAGTCCTTGGGGTTCCTAGTAAATATAGACTTGCAGAGAAGCAACACAGAAATGACGTGGCATGTCTGTTCTCGGGATCTTTCCTCTTTTTTTCCGCAGACGGTTTGGCCGTATTGTTGGCTCCGTCAAACTCTCTCATCGCTGGTTGGCAATTGACTACGGAGGATGGCAGTGGTGACTTCCCTCCGTTCCCCACGAATGTTACAACAATACCCAACTTCCTGGCTAAGCCCCCCGCCGGCGGAGCCACAGAGCCGCTCACGCATGAGCAGTTGGCGCTCTGGTTGCTGAAGAAGCGAAGCGAAGAAAACGCGCTGCTGTCTTCTTCAATCGGCCAACCTATCGCGGCTGAAGCAGGCGTGGGCCAGGGGTCGACAGGCGCACCCTCATCCAGCGTGACCCAAAGCCAGGACGCTCCTTTCTTTCCACTCACGGAAGAACAATATAAGGACCTGGACAGAGGAGAGCCTCTTCTAGAAGGATTTCCTACACTGAACCCTGCTACACCAGTGCTGGTGGGGGATGGCGAAACAGAAGATGGCGGAGAAACACAAACGACAACGGACCCACCGAAAGATATCAAATTTCTTGGGATCGTTTCAAACTCAAAACCCACTCCACCGGAATCTGATGTGAAGAAGGAACAGGAGACAACTGCAGCCGCGGAGCGAGCTGCGTCTCTACCCATCCAGTCGAGTAACCAAGCTGTCAGCCGGGACGTTGCACTAGCAGGAAAGCCGACTCCTGAGACGAGCAAGTCTGCGGCGTGAAGAGCTGTGCGACTGATAGCGTGTTGAAGTAGACTATTGGAACCGACTTCAATGTGCATACGTGTCGGCTCCACAAAACCTTAGCCTACTGGGGGCCGGAGACACTTGTCCTGACAACCTTCTCCAATGTTTTTTTCGCACTAGCGAGTTGTAGGCGCCACGGAAACAGAAGAAACCTCCCTCTCAGGAAACCCTACAGTTCTGGTATCTCAGAAAGAAGGGGCGCGACAGCAAGTCTAGAGGCTTAGAGTCTGCTCCGGACGCTTTGCAGACACATGTGTTGCACCCCGTCACCCCAAATTGTGCTTGACACAAGGCGAGCCTTCTGAACAGCTGGTTGCTCAAGAGAGGGAACCCATTTCACTAGGCCAGTGTACTGCCTCCAAGATTGTCAATCTAGGCTTTCCCATCACCGCTGCCACTACTCTCTTAGCGTGAGTCACCAAGTTCCAAGAGTGCAACCAAGTACCATCGCCGGTCTTAGGGTTCGATGGCATCGGCCGGTGCACACCGAGGCTTTAGTGGAGACAGCGAGACAGCAGGCTGTTTCTTATGTACTTGAAGCCAGTGGAGTTCCAACATACTTACCCGGTCTTCGGAGCTCGCGCCCATCCAGTCTGGAGGTGTAGACAGGGAGAAGCGAGTCCACGAATGTAGCAACCGACAAAGCAGCGGGACTCCGTACAGTGATGTACCTTGGCACAATTGTAGGAAACCGCGTCCCGGCGCACACTCGTAGATGCAGTTTCGTCTCCCCCTCTTCCGGATGCGACAGCAGAAACGAGAGTAACACGTGGTGGGCAGCGCTGTCAAACTGGTGCTGCAGCGCAGTACATATCTGGTGGCCTCCCCTGTTTTGGTTACTTCGTGGCGACAGCGCTCGAGTTTTGAGCATTCAAGGGGCCCCTCTCACTACAGCTGCCCAGGCCGCTTGCTCGCCCCACGCATCACGCTTTTTCCTGGTCCGCCCATGGCCCTCGACAGACCGGCCAAGCAAGGGCTTGTTAGCTTCTCCTCCGGTCCGCACATGGGCTCCGGACTTGCAAAACTACAATCGATCAGCTGTTGCCGAGGAGTTGCAAGTGAGCAATATGGACGGCGCTCCGAAGCCCAAGGACGCGGAAACTAGCGCTGACGGCCCCGGCTCAACAGCTCCGACGGAGCCAGGAAAGCACAGTATAGCTTTCCCTGATGGAAGCCAGTATTTCGGCGAATGTAAGCTGGTGGAGACCGGCGGCCAGTTCGTGTATCATGGAAAAGGTATCTACAGGAAAGGCGGATATGTCTGCCACGGGGAGTGGCGGGATGGTCGCTTGAAGAAAGCGTTCATCAAGTTTCCTACTGGAGACATCTTCGAAGGACAGTTGGTGGAAGGACACTTCCATGGATGGGGAAAATACACGTGGTGCAGCGGGGAGCAGTTCTACGAAGGTAGCTGGGTTCGCGGACTGATGGATGGCCCAGGGACACTATGCGCGCGAATCCCGGGCGCCCGATCTCCCGGCGAAATGCCTGAACCGGCCTCCCATCCTCCCCAGAATTTCAAGGGCTTCTTCGTCCAGGGTAAATTCTACCAGACTCCCAGCTGTCAAATGTCCTTCCAAGACATTTTTGTCGGCCAGTATACCTCACAATGGCGAGCGGCGGTACTGAGGACTCTGCAGGAGATGGAAACAGCACTCCTGCAGGGAATGGATATAACCGCATACCTGGGCGGAGGGGGATCGGGTTCACCGGGCGCAGCACGCGGGGCGCCTGGAAATTCGGGAACCCAACCCAACAAACCCCCCTCGAAAGGCACCGAAGGTAGTCCTGGTGGTGAGCCAGAGCCGAGGGGAAAGCCTGGCAAAAAAGCTGCAGCCCGGCCAGGTGCAAAAGGGTCAACGAAGGCCCCATTGCCCACCACTTCTGTGCCGACGGGAGCAGAGACCAAACAACGACCAGGCGCAACAGAGCATACAGCGGAGAAGTTCATTTTGGGGCCTTACCCGCAAGACTCAGACCTCACCGCAGAAATTCTCTCTCGATTAGTAGCGGGACTAGTGGGCAACGAGGCGGAAAGTGGACAACCTGCTAACTGCGACGTGCGGGTGCCATTGACAGAGCAAGAACTCTCCTCTCTTGTCACAGTTGAGCCATCGAGAATTTTGGCCGACGCCCGTGTACAGCTTGGTTGCGGTTCTGGACAGCTTGTGGAAGTCAGCACCCGTACCGAAACAGCTGCTGCGTCGGTGATTGCGTTCATAAACTGCAACGACCTGTGCGGAAGTGCTGACGAAGCGTTTTTGAGAGTCGTAGGATTGTCTATACCTCCAGCACATCAAAAGAAATTTAAGTGACTAGCGAGGTTGACTCGGAGCATCTCCTGTGACGCCAGGGCTGCCGAACATGCTGCAAGCCCCTACTATGACCAATTGAACACACCTACACCTCTCACGCAACAAGGCGGAGTCCATCTGATTCTGCTGGACAACTGTCTCGACCCTGTTCCGTCACTTCATGCTCTCGGAGACCCTATGGCTGAGTTTGGAGAACTCCTCACCAATTATCAAAGAAAAACACCTCCACAAGTTCCGAAGTTACTTGCTTCATGCCAACGAAAACAGGGTGCTGCACTGACCGAGTGCATGTTCTGCGTCAGTGTGCACCCCGGCAAGCACTCATTCGAAACATGAAACGCCGTTCTCGAAGAGATGGGTATTGGGACTCGTGTAGATCAAGCTCCTTCGTTGCTCCAATGAGATAGTGTACGCACAGTATTCGGAGACATAATGAACGAGAACATAAACGTCTGCGAACACACCGAAGCGTGCAAAAAAAATAAGCGAGAATCTTTCAGGTCCCCTACAACTTATTGGAAGTTAACCTTCACTTATTGAATAACAGACACATGTTTTCCGCTGACGGCCATTTGAGGAGACGAGAGAAGAGGCACAAGGAGACGCTTTGCTGCATGTTCACGACTTCTTGAAGACGTGCTGAGCGGCGGAATCAGAGGCACTGAGATAGAACAGCGTGACTTGTGGCGAGGGATTGGAAGTCCACTGCAGGGTTGCAAGCTGCAAGCGGAAGTGTTCGGCGTCCGGTGATGACCGTCAGCGATGTCGCTGAGACGACTCTGTAAGAGCAGGGGGGGTAAACTTGTCGACCGTGCTAGCTGACGGGGAACTCTGAACGCCTTGCTAATATTTTTTTTTTAAACTTGGTAGTCGCTCGTAGATATCCCTTTCCACAATGCGCTGAGACCACCATCACGTGCCTGGTCTGATGTTCGCAAGGGGAAAGTCCACGGCTTGACTTTTCGCGGAGTGCTTCGGCTGCTTCGTAAGATGTCTTGTCCATTATGGGAAAATTCAGAAACATGATTCTTTAACTATGACCATTTGCTTTCCGTCGCTTGATATTGAATAAGCTTGACGAGCCCGTAAGGCGGGGAGCCGGCTGGCGAGGACCAAGAAGCTGAGGGTGAAACATCAGACTGGACTCGGTCCTTGGGCTGACGAAGATTGGAGATCGGTATTGCACAGGTTTTACATAAATCGGATGGAAAAATAAGGGGGATGCTGAAAAAACTCAACACTCCGAGAAGGGCGCAGGAGAGGGATTAGGTCGCCCGCGCCGATATTCAGGACCACAAGCCCATGTGCCGGTGAAGGGAATCCTAGTGCTTGGACTGAAGCTTCTACCATCCCTTTCAAAACCAGACTGACGGCCTCGCCTCTCCTCTTCTTGATCTCTCGAATCCCCGCCGGTAATGTGCACCGGGACACTATAAAAGACGAAAGCATTGTGTCCTCCTACACTACTTTGTTCCCGAGTATGACGTGAAACTCTGGCCATGACGGAAGGGCTTGAACGCTCAAATGCGAGGATGCAAGAGAATAAGCTTGGTCTGTCGTACACGAGGCTGCGACAATATATAGCGAACTATCTAACGAGGCCGTTGACCACACTGGTGCTGTGGACCCTCTCTTCCACCACAGAAAGAAAAAAGTAGGAAATCCTGGTGCTTTTCGAGCCCCCTACCCGCCACGACAATCCGGAGGTAACCCGCTACCAGGCTGACGAGATCGAAGGCGGGAGCGATGAAGCATCGTGAGCTTTTATTTTGAGAATCCTTTCATGTCTACACTTTCTTGAAAACTCCGAAAATCGCATGCGGGCAACGGATCCCGCGTACTGGGACACACTCCAGAAGGTAGTGGAAGTTGCCTGAGCCATTCTCGCCAGCGACGGAGAAATGACCACCGGTCCAAAGTCGAGTCAAAGGCATTTCGTCGTGGTCGGTGGTGTCGTATTCAGCATTTTGACGGTGACCTGGCCTTCTTCTGCTTGACCTCAGGCGACACTCGGTCGAGAAAAAGAAGAGTGAACTGCCAAGCATGAAGCCATCCAGCCTCTTCTGGGGATTGGCGTTGGAGTTGTGAAGATCTTCTCGCGGTTCGTGGTATGTCGCGGGTAAAATTCCTCATCGCGACTTCCGGAAATAATACACGGAGAGTGCCATGGCACTACGGGTGTTTGATTACCGGCCACCAATAATCCTGTAAGAAGCAGATTGCGAGAAGTGGCAGATACTGTAGGCCTTCTAACAATCCGATTGTCTGCCACGATTGGACGACAGCAGTCGAACGAGCCTTCCAGGACGCTGCGAGCATGCCCGTCCCGGGAGGGCCTAAGCAGAGCCGCTGGATGGTCCGTTGTGCTCGCTTCGGTTCACTAGTGGGGCTTGCCCGGTGCGCCCGAAAAGCGGTTTGAGACGAGCTGATGCTACCCGAGAAGGTCCAGAAGGCAACTTCAGCACATGAAGAAGTCCGGCGGCTTCTGATGGCGCTACTTCATGGAGCGCACGGGTCTCAGGGTAGCTCGCGACAAATGGATATCGAACTCGGGGCTTCCGCTCCAGTACTGCGAACAGCGTTCCCCTGAACGAGACTAACTTTTATTCCAACACCCCCGAGACTAGTGTCACGACATACCGCGAGTCCGCGCCATGGTAGAGGCACTAGGTGGGGATTAGTTAAAGCAGTTCTCCGAAAAACAAACTCTGGAAAAGGGTTCACCTAACCACACGCGGAGAGTTACTTACACTAGGAATCCCCTGAAGCTGCAAACAGTTTCCAAGGGCTGCAGATCCTGGTTCATTTCTTCTCAATTATTTTGGACGAAGGTTTGTCTTGTATATGCCAGTCGTGTCCACTCATCAGCGGGACAAGCAACAAAGCTCTTTGAAACCAGAAAGCACCGCGCAGTGCCAGGGAATAAAACTCCTCTAGCTCGCTGCATCGCGCATTGACCGGCGACACAGCTCTCCTCCACGTAAGAGACGAACAGTCTTCCCGTTTTCGAGCCCCGATCCTTTACGACTTTTGGTATTTCCTGAAGCCCGGCTAAAGCAAGTAACTTTCTAGGAGAAGAGTAGATCGGAAGTACTCCCTGCTCACGCCGCTGAGGCCGTAGGTGTAGCCCACACGCATAGCAGCCCGGGTAGTCTATTTCAGCTTAGCGTCAAACCTGTTTGCTGTCCGGCTGTTTCTTCCCGAGTGTTACCGCCTTGAAAACGCAGCATAGTACTCCAGTCGCTAGAAAACTTTTTGGACGTGGTGATGCCTCGATGAAGCAAACGCCAGGATGTTGTCGACAGTAATCCGGGCATGGGGCAACACGCATACAGGGCGACATCCAGATGAACAGTATGCGGGCGTCAGGCGAGGCCTCGCGGCACTTGCCCAACCCCTTTCCTTAAGTCATTTTTTCCGGGTATAACCGTTTCTCAGACGCTTGGTGCCTTCAGCTTCATTCTCACCTCGCCGGTGCAGTGAGAGATTTTACACTGATGCAAGTGAGGAGTACCCCAAGTCAATCGTTCCTCGAGACTAGCGCACGGCCCATCAAACCACACCACTTCAGGACTCTAGGTTAGACTCTACACGATAAAGGCACGATCAGGATGCACTGCACTCCTGGCTGACGCCTCTGTGAACATCGGCAGAATCGAGGTCGCATGCTAATAGCCGTCCAACGGAACAGACACTTACAGGATCCCATAGACACCAATAGCTACACCGCCCAAATCTCCATGGCCTTACCAGTGCCTGTTCCTGAGACCTTGTCGTGGCTCATGGAATTTTGGGATGAAGAATTTGAATCCGATGAGGCACTACTTTAGAGCATCCTAGGGTTTAGTGTTTTAGGTCCTAGAGAATGACGCTCATGATTTCAGTGACCAGTCACATGACCTCTACTTTTCTAGATGCGAACTTAGTTGTGTATGTGCGATACTCTACTATACTTCTGTGTAAACGGGCTCTAGATAGTATATGCATGCGTGTAATTGCTTATCTGCTATGGACTGGACTTGTCCGAGGAATGACGAAGGTACAAGACGCCAAATGTATGCTCGGGCAACCGGTCCTGACCACCGGAAGCTGCATGTGTGCCCCGCGTGCTCTTGGCAATTCTCAACTGAAAAGCCCAGCTTACAGGATACGCGTTAGGACATCAGGACGAGGGCCGTCTTCCTTGTTACCTGGGTATCATACAGACAAAGGAAGCTGTACGTGCCGCATGTAGTTCGTGCTAGCGTCGGAAGAGCTTCACGGCAAGGACGGTAGCGTTGCGTAGTTTTGGCAGAAGGAGTGAGTCCAGATTATACCACGATCGTCAGGATAAACAGACAGTCCAAATGGCCGCATCTTTGTCAGGTGTTCTGCGTCCTCATACATCTAGGGAAGAAAGGTTCATCGTGGTATCCGCACATGTGTCCTCCGAACAGCGGCTACAGACCGGCGCCTTTTCTTGTAGACGTAAGTTGTCTTGGCACTATAGCAGGTGCTAGGGGGCCAAGATTTTTAGGTGTATAGTATAAGCCGGAAAGTGAGTAGTAATCTGAGGAATGCCTTTCTTCTTAACCGAACGAGCGAGGCCAAAGTGATAGAGGAGCATCGAAAGAGTCTCGATGCATGCATGCAAACTCTGCTTACGCGAGAAGACGGTATTGACAAGCCGTGTAGAAGGCAGACTTTCTTCCAGAAGTCGGTAACGCTTCTCGCCCTGTTTTACCCACCCGTTTCTGGCTTCTGAGGTCTGTACGCTTCTTCACTGGAAGTAGGTGCTTTCTCGGTGGTGTCGTGAGTTCTCGTCTTGGCCATCTCTTTTTTTCCTTTTCACCTCAGTTGATACGGCGAAGAAGGGGGTTGTACATGCTCTCACACTACTTTATTTGTTCCCTGGGAGCAGAAGTTCAAGTGCGGTTTTGTTTTGAAGTTGTCTTTCATCCTCCTGTGTATTGTCAGGTCAGGCTCCCTCCTCCTTCCTTCCTCTTCTGTGTTCACTGCAAAGGACAGATACCAGTAGAGCGACTTCACCAGACTTTCGTAGCTAAGAAGCGAAAGAAATGCGGCTCTGCAGACCATCCCGCCCGTGACTTCCGATGGCACCTTGACATAGAGTCGCCGTACCTGATCTGAAAACGACAGGTGTCGTGGCAGTGCCGAGGTGCCCATACACCCGAAGCCACCTCGGCTGTACGTACAGACTACTCGGTGCTGCCAGGCTGCTACACTGCTCCCATCACTTCTTTTGCTTTCTGAGGTTTCATTTTTCTACCTTGACCAATTCTTCAGTTTCTTCCTACGGCTCTTGTTAAGTTCTTCCACTTTTCTTTTCTTAGAGAAGACAATCTCCGTCTCTCACCATCTTCCTCGCCTCACGTTCAAGCTACTCTCCCGTTTACGGCATCGCGGTCGCCATGGGGATTCTTGAGGTAAACTTGTTAGAGAGGGGGAGACTGGCTCAGGACGTTTCCTTTCCGCTGACCTACGTCTCTTTCTCCCTTCCATTCTCTCATCACTTTCCATGCATACAAAGACTGCTAACTCGGTGAAGTGACATATCCCCTCTCATACACTGGTGCTGTTGCCTGGGCCTCCTCCACAGTGTCTCCATGCATGCACGTGTCTGGACAAGTAGCTCCAAGTCTATGCACACGCGTACATGCATACATACATCGGAATAAACTACGTGTCAGGAATCTGACCTTCGAGTATCGCAAGATTCTACAGTCGATGCACTGTTTCCCCTGTATATGTAGACCTGCAAAACCATTCCTACATGCCAAACATCTGCCTATCTGCGTATACTGAAGCGCTCAGTCTCTCCCGAGAAGTGGAGAACACTCGCGGGAGATGGAACGTTTCCTCATAGGCAAGTGGGTAGATGTTTGGCATATAGGTATGGCTAGGGAGAGATAGGTGGACATGTGAGTCGAAATCCCTCGTACCTATCATATACTGTATATGACTCTACGGTCGACAAGAAAGAGAGATACTTCCGCGTGGCGGTAGCTTCTTTATGCCATTTTTCTTTGAGCTCTCGTGGTTTTTCCTTCTTTAGCAAACCTCTTGTTCTTTTCGTATGTACGTTTGTCTCTCCTTCCTTCTTGAAATACTGATTGCGACAACTCAAGGAGAAACGATTGCATGCCTCCTATTTCATCCGCAGTGATGTTAAGGATGCCCAAACTCTGAATTGAGGAAAAAGACGCAAACAAGCCGTACACTCATAGACAAGGGTACACATTGCATTGCATTGTGTGTGTTCTGGATATGCAGATAGAGACAGTCAGTCTAGGTACATGTTTGTCCGAGACACAGCAGGTTAACTACTTTTCGATAGCATTGCCAACGGATCGTAACTATCATCTAGCTATCGACCTACCTCCAATGGCCGTAGTTGCACTTCTAGGCTCACCCCTATTGATCAACGCTGGCTGGAGAAAAACAAAAGCTAGTGAACACGAGGTACAGACACTGTAGCGGAAGGACGCACATCCTTAGCTTTTTCGCTTTTCTCGGCTTGTTTTTCTTTTTCCATACAATTCTTTAGATGGGTCTGTTCAGCTAGAACGATATCTCGTGTTTTTCTCCCAAAATCAGTCAGCTGGGGCTTGCATTGCACAGAGCACTGTGAGTGCGACCAGTAGACCAACGCTTGCTCGTACGGGCAGCTGAGAATTTGTCTTCTCCGATTTTCAATCGACTCCCTAGGTGCGTGTGTATCATCATCGTGCATGCAGCGTATAAAGGAGATTGAGGCCGAGATGGCCCGAACCCAAAAGAACAAGGCCACTGAGGTAGACTTGGGGAGAAAGTTCTTGTCGTTCTTCCCTGACATCTTCTCTTCTTTTTCCTAGCGACGGGACGCCGTGGTGCATATGCGGTGGTCTACATATCTGTATACGTCAAACAGCATAGACGTGTCGATCTGTGTGAAGGTACATGGGCGCGTATATCCTACGTATACATGCCTAGGAGATAGAAAATCATATATATATTTCTGTTGTTCGTTAGGCTTTGGTTTTTCCTCTTGGCGGCTTTCCGCGTCGGTTTCACCTCATCTGCCTCAGCCCTACGCCTTCGGGGCTACAACCTATCAATTCTAAAGTATGCATCTGATACGCACCCGGGGTCTCCGAGAATATCATCCTTACTTGTGGTTGGACTCGGTTTCCTTGCCTGCCTTTCCATCTGTAAAAGACGTTGTCATTCTTTCTTTCATCTCTTTCTGCCCGACTGTCCTTACCACGGCCTCACCATCGTAATCCCCATCCTCGATCTCCTTCTTCCGCTCTCTTTAAGACGAAGGGAAGGAGTGTTGTGTCGGCGAACACTTTCTTTGTTTGTTTCCTGGGTCTATCTCCCTGATGTCTTTTCCCTCCGTTACGTTCAGCATCATTTAGGAAGCTTGAAGGCCAAGCTTGCTCGCCTGCGTTCTCAGCTCCTCGAACCGCCAAAAGGAGGCGGTGGAGGGAAAGGGGAAGGATTTGATGTAGCGAGGTGTGCCATCTCTTTCTTTCTTTCTTTTGACGTTCTCGTCTTTTTCTGATCTTTCTGTGTATCACAGAAAAGAATTTCAGACCAGCTTCTTTCTCCCTCAAGTGCCTGAGGTGTCCTAGATCATGAAAGAGGGAGTAGAAGATCTTCAGGTTCATCTTCCAGCGTGCTCTCTATTCTTTCTCTCTCGTACATCTTCACTCTTTCATTTTCATCTTCTCTTCCGGTGTATTTGGAGGCATCACACGTTTCTTTTTCGTGTAGAGAGGCCGGCACGTACGTTTCCTGTTTCTGTAGACTTCCAGTATGACATGCTGAGAGATAGGTGGATTAAAACCTAGGCGACCCTTTCCAAGGCGCTGCATGCAGATATCTTTTCTTTCAAGATCTAGAGTTCTTCTCGCTCGACTACACTCTTTGTATAGACTTCTCTATAGAGATCTATACATGTATCTATCTATCTATATACAATGTGTATGCTCATATCTGTACATAGATAGAGCTTATCACGCAGTGCCCCTCTGTTTCTCGATCTACGCCTTTTGATATATATGGTGCGTCAATCTCTCTCTGTGTCTTTCTGTCTCTCTCTCTCTGTATGTAGATATGTAGACATACTAGGTCTTGGTGTGTATATGTATGGTCGCTTATATTTCTCTCTGTACCGGGGAATCTCGTTCTACCGCCGCTACGACGACGGGAAGAATCTTTTCCGAAGAGGAAGGATACGATGAAGAAGAAGAGTATAGGTTGGGTTTGAAGGGTTGCTATCTTTGTTTCTGCTTAGCGGACACTCCTAAGACGACCCAGTGTCTCCCTCTTCTTCATCTTCTCCTTTTGTCTTCTTTCTCTGGTTGCTGTGCCTGCTGTGTTTCTATAGGCAAGGAGATGCGCGTGTCTGTATGATTGGGTTTCCTTCCGTCGGAAAGTCTACCCTCTTAAATTCTCTCACTGCCACATCTTCGCAGCCGACAATTATGACTCTATCAGGAAGAAAAGATACATCTGAAGATGGAAAAGAAGAGATCAAAGAACGCTCTGCTGTAGGTAAGAAAGTCTCCCGGGTGACTTCAAAAGAGCGTTAAGCTCTCTACACGTGTACGACTACGTCTACATACATACACACACGCACACACGCTGTGTGTATCAAGCCTGCAGAAGAATCGTGGGGTGTATGCACACCCCAAGGTACGGGGTGCCTAGGCACTTGGGAATGAATGACTCGCCGGTTTCGTTCTCATGACCCTCTTCATGCATGCGTCCTTGAATCTTCACAAACCTCCTTATTCTTCTTCTTCTTCCTTTCGCGTGTCTCTTTCTTTCTTTCTTTCTTTTCTTTCTTTTCTTGTTCTGTCGTTTAAGGCGCTTATGAGTTTACGACTCTCTGTTGTCAACCGTCTGTTTTTTTCGTCAACAATGCGAAAATTCAACTGCTTGATCTCCCTGGGATTATCGAAGGAGCTGCAGAAGGCCGAGGTCGTGGGAGACAGGTGTGAACGGCGACTAAACACAAGAAGAGTACACAGAGACTCACGTTTTCTTCTTTCTTCATCTTCTGTTCTCTTTCTTTTCCTCTTCTCTT